>NC_069137.1:39001083-39301083 GCF_026914265.1 Mya arenaria | reverse complement strand
TTACCAAACATCAATACTTTACACTGTGGAATACACGGCGGCTATATATATTGCTTAGATCACTAAGTTTAATTGGCACTTCAATACACTATTTCACCTTGATATTACCGAGCACTTAACACACATAAATAATTTAAATTGTGAGCTACACGGCGGCTATATTTATTGCTAAGATTACTTAATTGAATTGGTTCTTCAATACACTATTTCACATTGACATAACCAAGCTCTTACCAAACATTAATCAATCACAACTATCTTTTTTAGTTTTGAATGTCCAAGGCATTAAAGCAAAACTTAATGATTCAGATTTTTTAAACTTTGTGTCTAATTACGACTTACTTTTACTAACTGAGACTTGGAACTCTAAATAACTAATGTACCTATTGAAGGTTTTGATTACTTTAACTTCCCAAGACCTAAATTTAATTCAAAAGCTAAGCGCCACAGTGGTGGTGTTATTGTTTATATTAAAGAATGCTACAAAAATTACATCGAACTTATCGAACTATGTGATAAAGGTTATATTTGGTTTAAAAGAATTGATAAAATCAATCCGTGATGCTTACTTTTGTGTATGTTACATTCCTCCACACGATTCTTCGGTTTATAGAAATGTTAACTCCACATTGTTTGAATTTGATTTTTTCGATCAGCTTAACTCATGTATTTGTAAATACACGAGTCTCGGCGATGTGTATTTGACAGGTGACCAAAATTCACGCACGGGTGAGCTCCCGGACTATATACCTGAAATACACATTGACCGATATATTAATTTACCAGAGTATAGTCCAACTGCAAATAACCTACCCCACAGACGTAATAATGATAAAACATGCAATCAATTTGGCACACGACTTTTATCACTTTGTAAAGAGAATGATCTTTGTATTCTCAATGGCCGTTTAGAGGCAGGTAACTGTACATTTCACGGATCGTGGCGAAATGAATCAACTTCAAGGCTTGTGAATTATATTATCTGCAATCACAAAAGTTATGAAATTATAAATAAAATGTATGTTATGGACTTGACAGAAATCTCTGATCACTGTCCAGTATTTTTTCTTTAAATTGCAATGAACTTGAATTAAATGATACTTGTCATGAATAAGTAAAAATTATGTGGGATACTTCATTTTCTTGCAATCACTAACAAACAAGTCTGAGATGTTTTATATTATAAATACAAAATTATTATCCAATCAATCCTCGATTGACGATTGTCTGCAAAACTTTTCAAATATTATGTATGACATCTCTTTAAATTGTTTCGAGAAGACTTTTCGTAGCCGCAAATCTACCGGAAACAGAAATACCAAAAAAGCGTCTTTGTTTGATGAAAGCTGTAAAGGCGCGAAACGTGATTTCTTGACAGCGAATCGCACTTATGATCATAATCATACTGATGTTAATAAATTACAGTTTTTAAACGCTAGGAGTAAATTTTCTAAAACAAAACGCAAAGATTAACATATATCTTGTTGGACAGAAAAGAAAAAAAATCATCTTTTAGTAAAACAGCAACTCGTAAATTTTGGAAATACATCAAAATGTTCAGCAATTCTGCTAAGTCATCCACTAATGTATTTGAAATGTATCTGAAAATTCGTTTTTTGATCATTTTTCAAATATTTCAAATGAAGCTGAGGGTCAATTTAACATTAGAGACCATAATATATCGAGAGACGAAACTCTCTCCATTGATTTTCTCGACTGCGAAATATCAATAGAAGAAATTGTCAAAACCATAAAGTCGCTGAAGCGGCACAAAGCCTGTGAGTTCGATAGAAATGTTGAGGATTTTTTTATTGACAGTAACGATTTTATTTCGCCTTATTTTTGTACTCTGTTTAACTATATATATGATAATTGTATTTATCCGAAATGCTGGACTTAAGGCGTGATTGTCCCTATTTTAAAAAAGGGAGATAATACTAATCCGGCAAATTATAGAGGCATTACTCTAGTAAATGTCACTGCCAAAATATATTCACTAATATTAGGAAATCGAATTAACAAATGGTGTGAAAATAACAATAAATATTATGATGGTCAATTTGGTTTTAGAGATGGTCACTCTACAGCTGATGCAATTTTCCTTCTTCACGCTTCTATACAAAAAGTCCTTTACAAAGGTTCCAAACTGTGGTGCGCATTCATAGATTACCACAGAGCTTTTGACACAGTTAATAGAGATGCATTATGGGTAAAATCGATTAAATCAGGTATCAGCTGTAAAATGATCAACATGATCAAGTGTATATATAGCGACATCCAATCCTGTATAAAAATAGCTAGAGACAATAGCTATTCTCAAATGTTTGATGTTACAATCGGTTTGAAACAGGGGGAGCCTTTATCCCCCCTTTTATTTATATTATTTATAAATGATATATATAAAAATATTGATTTCAACTCACTCTGTACTAAAGACCTTGAACTGCTATCTATGCATATGATACTATTTGCTGATGAAAGTGTGCTTTTTACTACTGATGCAGCCAGTCTTTAAGCTCAGATTAACTCTATTTTTCATTACTCTATCAAATGGGGTTTGGAAATTAATGTTAACAAAACAAAGGTTTGTATATTTGAAAAAAGGAAGCAATATATAAATATTGAGTCTTTTATAGATAATGAGATTATTGAAGTTGTTGATAATTTTACGTACTTAGGTATTAATTTTATGTATTCAGGAAATATGTCTAGTGCTGTTAAGATGTTACATGATCAAGCCCTTAGGGCATATAATAGTCTCCTGATTTTGTTCGATCGAGTCAAATTAGATGTTAAGACCTTGTTTTCGTTGTTCTATGTACTATGATTGTGCCCATTCCTTTATACGGGTCAGAAGTCTAGGGAGTTAATAATTTTGAAGAAAATGATAAACTGCAAATTCGTTTTTTAAAGCATTTACTTTGTGTCAAAAAACAGACTCCTAAATATGCTGTATACGGTGAATTTGGAGAAATACCATTATCTATCGTTTGCAAGGAAAAGGGCAATCAAATTCTGGTTAAAGATTATGAAAAATGGTGACTCTCCAATAAACTATATGTATCTCGATCAGTGTAATAATATTAATGGCCCTTGCAGGGCAACTAAGATGAAATCTATTATAAACCATTTAGGATTTAATTTTCTTACTGATAATTTTAATGTTAATGCCGAATACTTTCCTTTGTTAAAAGCTTGACTCCTTGACCAGTTTATCCAAGATTGGCGCGGATCGATAAATAGCATGACTGAATTAAAAACATATTGCTCACTGAAAACAAATTTTGAATACGAAGAATATCCTGATAGAATTAAAAACGATAATTTACGCAAACATATTTCTTCCATGAGGTTGTCTGCTCACAAGTTAGAAATTGAAGTCGGTAGATATACCGGTATTGCAAGAGAAAACAGACTTTGCAAATGCTGTAACGCTAATGTTATAGAAAATGAATACCATTTTGTATTATGCTGTAGTAAATTTAGATTCTTACGCTTAAAAAATCTAGGAAATATATCATGGCCAAATTTAAATATTTTTAAACGACTAATGTTAAGCAAAAGACAAACTAAGATAGCCACCTACATTAAAGAAGCCATGAATTTAAGAAATACTTTCCTTGTACAATAGTAATGCTCCTTATGTTAACCTTTGTTTATTTATGTTTTTTCCTTCTAAGTGTTTAACAATTTATATTGTCATGTTTAATAACATGATGTATATTTATTATTATTCCGTTACTCTTTATAGTTGATTTATGTTTTTGCCATATTTATGTTGTTAATGGCCAAAGGCTATTTTATGCCGATCTGCCAATAAACTTTGAAACTTGAAACTTGAATTAATAAATTATACTGTGAGATACACGGCGGCTATATGTTTTGCTTAGATCACTTAGTTCAGTGGTAATTCAAAACATTCCTTCACTTGGATGGTAATGATGCTTCTGCTGCTGCTGCTGATGATTATGATGATGATGATGATGAAGATGATGATGTTGATGATGATGATGATGATGATGGCGACGACGACGACGATGCTGCTGCTGCTGCTGCTGATGATGATGATGATAATGTTGATGATAATGCTGCTGCTGCTGCTGCTGCTGTTGCTACTGATGCTGCTGCTGCTGCTGATGATGATGATGATGATGTTGATGAAGATGATGACTATGATGATGATAATAAGCCCATTGGAAAAGATAAACTTATATATTTATTTGGCTAAAGCCCAAATAAGTTATACAGTTGTATCTCTAGTCAATTCACATTCAAAAATTTTGACCTATGAAAGTGAACGAAATCCGCCAATTTGTAATATTTCAGACTTGTTGATGACGCCAACAGGAAATAGGAAAATAGACTGTTCATTACTCTATTTTTGTCAGGTGCATAAAGATACCGTCTGGATCACAGTTTAATCAAAGAAATGCCTGATGACTTCTAAAGTTTGCTAGTAACTTCAAAAGCTGTATTTTCAATGTTATTACACATTTTATTCTAATTTCATTTTCTATTTTGTTTTAATATCAATCAGTGACGTATAATGATTTCGTCTTAAACAACATTTTAGCTTTCAAGTTCATTTGATTTGCGATATTTAATACTGGAGAAGAACAAATTATTTGTTTTTATGGCAAAATATTAGTATACTTATCCGTCTTGCAAAGTCGACGATTTTGCTCAACTTCTTACAGAAAACATCAAGAAGCGCAACTCTTGCCTAACTATAAATTTTGTAAGAAGTCGTAGTTGTCCGTTGTTTATCGGTTTATGAAAACAAAGTAGTCAGACTTTCATCGTGGCCTGGTTCTTATCAATTAATAATACAGTACACATTCCTTTTATGCCATGTTGCCTGATATTATCAACTTAAAACGTAAGTGATACTCCACATACATGTTAGCCATGTTTGTTTGTTTAAGAATGATTCATAAGAGAGGGAAACTTTCTATTCCATGAAGCTTCTTTATTTGTAGGTTCACAACTTGAGGTTTATATGTCGTCCATATCAAGTGGTACATGCCCATGGGACGTACTCACTTTATTCGTCCATTATGCGAGCAACATCTGAAAATAGTCGTAGCACACCGTCAGGAATTTGTAGTAGTATTATAGTGGACAGGTCACGTGAAGTAAACGGAGACCATCGTTTTCCTGTTATGAGGTCATCTATATATTAATATCTAAATCATTGTGTACCAGCCAATTAATCAGATAAAGAAAAGCAAACTATTTTTATGAGAAAAATAAGAGATTATTTTTAAGTGAGTCTGCCAGATTGTGGTAATTAATATTTTTAACAATGCTACCTTTTGCATCTTCCACATGTGTTTATTCAAATTATAAGATTATTTGCAAACGGCCCATTGATAGATCTAACCTTACCAATTTCACCTTCTGGTTAGTTTTGTTTAACTAGGATTGTCACATTTGGGAAGTCATTTCTGATATCATAAGTAGATGAATTCAAAGTATGGTGGCCCATTGCTCAAGCGTGAATTTGTCACAAGGAAGAATGTATGCAGTAACAATTATTTTCCAAAGCTAAACATCTGTATCAGGTGTGCCTCTCGTTCAGTGTCAAGTTCAAATGTCGATGCAAATTTGTGTCAAAATACTAGTTGAATTCATTGGCATCAGTGCACTACATTTTTTATTTACAATTTTAAAGAAAAAATAGTATTAAATATCGTCAAACTAAAGAAACAAAGACTGTATATTATAGTATTATTGCATTGAATGAAAAATGCAATGTTTAAGAATGAACCATTTTAAGTGATATGTTTGATAATCTTCTAGTTCAATGGCATGATTAGCTAGTCTAAACACGCGACATTTTACTGAAGATATATTTTATCTAAACATGTTTTATTAGTGTTAGTTATCTCAAGCTGTCTAGCCAGTATTTACGCACAATGACAAACCGACAGTTTAGGAATTTAATGCGCATTTAAAATCCTGATATCGAAGATTAAAAAGGGACAGATAATTCGACCATCGTTTCCAGTCCTCAACCGTGCTAATGTCACAACACATATGGTATGTATCTTCTGGTTATACCAATATCACAACAGATCCAGTTTTTTATCAAATCATCTGACGTACACTGCACAAAGACCTATGTTGTCTACACTTGCATCTTCAGACACCATACCTTCCCTCCCTTAACCTCTTCACTCCTTTTTCTACATAGTTCTTACGTCTATTTCCCAGCGTCTTATCTGCTTCTCCACCTATTTTAGTTATGGCTTCGATATTGCAGTCTTCAAGAAGGTCTTCAAAAGACCTGAAGCGTCAGATACAGTTACGAATTATTCCATCAGTAAGTCATTCAATGGCTGAATTTTATGATTAACTTACCTTTGATTTAAAGAGATTTATCAGTGGCAAAAATGATATTTAAAACAGTTAAATAACATTTTTGTATTTTTTTAACCTGCTATCAATTCCAAATCGAACGTCAGCGCGCACATAGGTGATGCACAATTCAACAACGTCATTTCCGAAATAACGGTAACTTTGCTTAAAAAGAGCGCGCTTTTATGACAAACCACAATTCAATGTCATGTTATGTCCCTTTAAATAAGTATTGGATATGAGTGAGTTTAAAAAGATAAATTATCTACTTGTAAGTGGTGCTTAGCACACGTCGAGTAGGTAATAAATTGTCCACTGTACATATACTAAAAATACAAAATATGTCCTTTACAAATAATCATTATGCATGAGCATACAGATACATGCAAATACGAACAATAATTGACTGATTTCAGCTTGTTTATGAGCCATATTTAATAATCTTTTCAAATCATAAAAAAATATTATTATTTTTTTTATAAAGCACGGCCGGCACTTCAATTCCATTTGAAAGATCTTAAATAAAGAAGAGCAAAACAATATGAAAAAAAAAACAATTGGAGTACAGATACTTGACTTAAGAGCACCGCGAGCGGATGTCAACGCTTGTCTTATTCTTGCCGATCAGTGGTCATCGAAAGCCATATGCATGAGCTTTTCAACACATCTGCAAATAAAAGTGAATATCTGCTCATTTTGTTTTATTTTAATATCTTTAACCGTTTTGTATTGTCTGTATTCTATATTGCTGATGTGTATGCACAAAGACTCGGACGAAAACCCAAAGGCTTTGGCGATACTTTTATCCTAACAAACATAAAACGAAATTAGATTAAAAGGGTTTTTAACGCTTTTTGGCCAGTGGGTTCTTTTGTATCGTTTTTATCTTATTTACTCAAATCTGGGGAACAATCTATGGTTATTCCATATATTGAAAATAACGAGACTGGTTAATACAACATAATTAGTTCGACTAAAAGACATTATTTAACATGCACTTTAATATGCACTTCGTTGCAACAATTAAATTCTATTTTTTCGTATTATACAGTAGTGGGAGAGAAACTTAAGCACAATTTAATTTTCCTTATGTTTGACAACATGTTTAATGAGGGTCAAAGTGTTTCCTTAATACCTTTTTTATCTCGGTGAACAAGCATACATATAGGTTATCATTCAAAGTGTTACCTTCGATAACGTAAGGACGTTTATCGAGGTATCAGGTAAAGAAACACGGAAGTTTAAATAGACCAGGGCTACTTGATATTTTGTTTTATCAGAGGTCGCTTTACCAGGTTTTTAAAATCTTGAATTAAATTATAGTTGAATCAAAGAATGAATCGATTTAGTTATTTTATTGTTACAATTTTATATTGTTTGGGAGTAACTAAGAAAGGTACTGTCCTATTTCATTATAACAATTGTTTAACTGAATTATCCGTAAGTTCCTCATTAGCTTGACTTATAAAAAAAACTTGTTTGTTTAAGTATTCAGTATGTAGCTAGTGAGAGCCAAAATTCATATTTTACGCTTGGCAAGATAAATCGTTTTCTGTTCAATTGTGAAATATCTACTTTTGATGTTTACATGAGAAATATATTACGGTCTTACACTGCAATGAACACATTTTATCTTTTACCTTTAAAATCTTTTTATTATATATCTTAAAAGGGTATAAAATGACAATGATTCACATGCTACGCTATTAAGTAATTTTTACTATATATACACGCTCAACATAACGTCATTTTCACAATATAAATATGGTCTAAGAATACGCGGTAGGCGAAAAACACAAGCACAGCATGTTACGGAATTTTAAAGGAATAATCGATGAAAGGAAAGCAAAATTAGTTTTGCCGTGAATAATACGTTCCGCGTTTTAGTTTCGAGTACTACCACGAACTGCAATATAGTACCGGAAGTTTACAGTCGGTGAAGTCGAAATTTGTTAAAATTGTTGTTACTTACAAAAGAACAACATTGAATAAAACATGTAGTAAAATATACACAAAAGGCTATGTGGAATTTTAAAAAAATAGATTTAGGAAGAGTTATTTCTACCACTACCGTAGCTGTTCATCATCATCATCATCCTAAATAAAATCCGAAATGTCAACGGATTTTTGCCAAAAGAGCAAGAGGCCGAAAAAAGTGTTTTTAACCATGGGCCTGAAATAGTGAGGGGCCGAACTGGCCGTCGTTACCTAATGCTCGTATACGGAGCTTGTTACCAGTCAAGGTTTTACTATAGAACAGTTACATAATAATTGGTTATCTAGATATTATTTGTGTTACCAATTATCTATAATTTCACTTTTGGCTTCTAGCAGTTATTGGTTATCTAGTAATGGTTTGCAAATTCAACTTAAAAGTAACATATTAACTGTTTAACTAGATAAGATTCGTGTAACCAGTTATAATAAATATATTTATAGTAATCATAATGATAATCAAGGTCGTAAATTTGGAGGACGAGATTGATTTCTGTATTGAAATAAGTTATATATGTATATAATGCGAAGAACTACAGAAAAAGCGCAGTAGCAAAAAGTTTAAATATAAACCCGTTTTAATGACAATGGTCGATCCCAAAGACAAAGAACATAAAAACAAAATATCACAAACAAGAGATATGGACGAACAGCACAAAACTGCACAAACGGCACATTGCATACATACTATAAATATAAAACTAGGTTTGTTTATCAAAATTTGTTAGGATAATGAATTTACAACATAAATTCAGTAGGCAGTTAATTAAAAGGATACGAAAAACACTACTGCTACAGGTTCGTGTAATTGTGGGCTACTTTTGTAAACTACATTATGAAGATGTACAATGTACATGGTTAAGAATGACATTTGTGATAGAGGACGATAATAAATCCGAGTATTAACGACCCTACCAGTTCACGTTCGTAACCTCCCTTATTACTCTGTATGTAAAGTTTTTTTTCAGGTTGAATGAAATATATTTAACTACCGCATGACCAAAAATTTGCAATTACTGCTTCTGAAATATTATTTAATCATAGTGAATTGTTTACACACACATTGATGTTGAAAACAGAAAGAAACACTATGCTCGATTATGTTAAGTTGCTCTGGTGAGGCCGATATTGCTTTAATTTAGTATAAATTGATGCCTGTTTCGACAAGTGTGAGCTTATGTGCCAGTTTTTTTAACTGGTCCCTGTAGTTATCAATGTTTGTTTCGTTATCTGTCTTGCAGATCATGAAAGTCCTTGTTCTCAGCTATGATTGAAATTTGTAAATGAGAAGCAACCTTCGTCATTGATAGGGGAATATTATATGGAACACGTTTTTGTTTAATTTGTAACTTGTCAGTATTTGTTATAAGTGCTCTAAAAAAATAAAATATTTAAAATAATTATATGCATATCAACATATTTTTGTGTTTAAATTAAAGGTCAGGGAGTTTTTGTTTCACAAAATGAAACGGGATGGGACGAGTCTTCATGTACATTGGCGGAACTAGATATAACCTGCAGTGATGATGGTTCTTGCGTTGTTACAAATGGTTCGGATTTTCTTATCAATACAAACGTTCCAGACAATGGTTTTTGGATTGGATTTATCAAGACATGGATAAGTTATGCTTATGTTGGTAAGTAAATATACGAAAGCGAATAGATAAGCATATACGTAAGAAATGAAACCTCTCGTCCGATTTTATTTTTTTTACTCTATTCACAATATGTTCTTTCAGAAACGATCCAAGTAAATCAAATAATTTCATTTATGTAGAGTGTTAACAATTCAAACTTTGTATTTCATTCCTTTTGGTGAAATAACGTGCCTATCAGAGGAAAGCCATCATTGAAAAATAGAAGTGAATTACTAGGGAGTGGAAACATCAACTTTAAGTTCTACTTTTTTAATCAATTATAGTTGCTTCCTTTAGATCAGAAAGGAGTGCATCACTTCCAAACCAGTAATTCATGTCTAATGTTATAGTTTAATATTGCATTAAAATTTCAAAAATCAACCACATTTTTTTTTGAAAACATATCTACTACTGCAACATCAACACCACACATCTTTAAGGTATTGTCCCGAAAGGTCTTCATGAAACGGGTCAAAAATGTCTAAGGCGTAGAGCCGAAATATCAAGGGACCAACATGTCTTAATAAAAGTCTAGTATCCCGAATGATGATGCACTTTTGAATAAACAGCTAGGAAGGTCTGGGATATAAAATTGTCAAAGGTAGAAACAAGACATATCCCGTTAAAATCTGTGTTGGTGTGCCAAATTATCATACAGTTGAACATCGCTATTCAGAATACCGTGTATCCGAAATTATCATCTATTTCGAAATTACTTTTAGGTCCCAATTTTACTCCTTGTTTGTTTATCTAAATTTTTAATCTTTTATTCGAAATCGCTAGTTCGAAATAATCGCTATTCCGAAGTAAACATAACGGTCCCGATTTGGAATTGCACACCTACTTATCAATTCTTATTTCGAACTCGATCATGTCATAGTTTTTCACACCAAACTTTTAACGCACTCAGGCATCGGCTTGGGGTGACAATGGATCACAATAAGCGCTTGTTGAAGAAATTCATTGCACACGCGCATGTTACAAACATCGTTGTCAGAAAATGAGCGATTCATTTGGGGGGATGAAGTGTGTATAAATTTGCTAGTTAACATTATTCGAAAATGATTCATCAGATTCGATTGCCGCATTGCTTACTGGACCCGCTACCGAACAATCCGTGCTATTTTCCGAATGCATTTGCATATGTTGTTATTTTGTTTTAAATGTTTAATGGTGTTTTAATAAAGAAGTATAATAACGAATTATTTGTCATTTATTAAATATAAATCAACAAATAGTTTTGTATACGAAAGATCATTCAAATCGTATTGCTAACGTGTAACCGACATTGCAATCTTTACGATATAGTATTTCATGTGATCTATAATTCGCGAACGCTGTCATTTTCTGAAATTTGTGTTTTACACTGTATCTTATTCCAACAGATGAAATGCCGTTGGTTTTGAATCTCTTTTTGCTTGACCTGGTCAAAAGGAAGCTTTGTATTAGTATTTGCTGAAATGAATTATTCTCCACGGGTGTTACTGATGTTTCTTTATCTTACATTTCATAGAGCAAACTTCTTTGTTTTGAAGGATGTAACCAAGTGAATGTTGGATTCGAATACTCTGTCCCAACTCTTGGGGAATGTAGACGTACAACAGGTTGCCAAACGTTCGGAATCAGAAATTCAACAGAGGTGAGTAATTCATGGTCAACTTAGCATGGCATTGCATTGTTTATGGCTATATCGGATTATATCCAATTCATAAGATGCAAAACATTTATACAAATTAATTAGCCACTTAGTGCACTATATCTATTCAACTAATGCCTTACCTAACATAACATGTATTTATTTCATACATGATCTCTAGCAAAAACTACAAATAACATAGCAAAGTTAATGTGAAGAATATATCCTATTCATAAAAAGCAAACATTTATACAAATATAGGTCATTTATTTACCGTTATACGTGTCTTTAAAACAAAATTGAATACATTTCCCAAGAAAATCATTCAACTTCGTAGATGCACTCACTGGCAGAACAAGTGCGTTTGCCATATCCATAGATAATTGTATAGAGGAAATATTGACACTTAATGTAATTATTGAGAGAGTCAGACCTTTCTTTGGAACTATTTCAGGGATTACGATGTAAGTGTGCCAGTAATAACCATGTAGATTCGGGAATATGTAGAAGTATATGCGAAGAAGCGGATCAATATCCTTGTGGCGACACTACCGACACAACGATGTTCTCAATTTATACGATTGAAAAAGGTAATTGGAACGATTGGTTATTATTCTAAGGTCAATTTTCAAACTACAAGATTATATTATATATAAATGATTCCAATGGGAAAGCATTCTTGTCTGTTTTGTCGTTTAAGTACAAAGTTTTTTGTTCTCTCTCCCCTAAACAATCACAATAGGCTTGAAAGACTTGTCAGTCATATACAACATTAAATATCGCTTAAATATTGATTTCACATTGCTGTGTAAAGTATTTTACATTTAGGAAAATACATAAAAATGATTTCTGGAGTGCGTGTGTATACATTGAAGGGAAGCAGCTAAGCGACTTTCACGTAGTCAGAATCGCATTTGAGTACTTTGTATGTGCCTGTTATATCAACCGTTATCTTTCAGTTCCTCCAAGCAGCCATTCACAGAACAATACAAACAACTGTCTTCTGTCCTATTTTGCACGAGCAGATTTTGATTGGGGGTCATGCAATTTTAACTCATCACCAGCGCTATTATGCAGCGACACCAACTTTCTAGGTAACTAGTTTTACTTTTCATTATACCACATAAGGCAATTCTTGAATGATAACAATGTATATAGTAAGCATCTGATTAAAATTTCAAAACGTATTGACCTGGTGGGAAGGAATAAAAACAAACAGACTACTGTTTTCTTCGTTGAGGTAATTTATATGGAACATGGTGTTAGATAACAAATTGAGCCAAAAGCTTTACACTTGCATTCCTTAAACAAAATTTGAATGGTGAAATACTCCTTAATATGTTACATACTAGTAATTGTACATTTAAAATCATTATAAGCCTCACTAACCAAAATAACATAGATCCAATTGAACATGACCTGTTGTTTATCAGTTCCGTAGCCTAACAATCGTACACCAATACGCAACTCCCTTACCCCCTCCATTCTGAAAAAAAATAAACAACAACAAAAACAAATTTCAGTCAGTTTATAGTCGGCTTGTCGGATGGGCGATCTGTTGCAATTTTAACACAATGCTTACATCTTTGGTATGTATAAATGACCAAGTGTTCTTTTCCTCAAACAACTGCCGTAGATTTACTAAAATGACGAACGATCTAAAACAATCAAAAATTGATTTACCTCCAACTGATTGAAACCTTTAACAAAAATGAGTAACAACGCGTAACATTATAAAAGCTATGTGATTTATGACAAAGAAGACGGTCCAAAGCTCGAGGAACTTACGGAGAGCCTTACTAGCACCCAGCCTTATTTCGCCCTTGTGAAGTTGCTATGACAGTATAATCAAATAGTATATATACATACATTCACTAAAATGACAAACTCGGTACTAATACCAGACAAATGACGACAATATATACCAAAACTCGCACAATATCGACCAAAGTTAGCCAATTGGAGTTTCTGCGGTTTTAATTTGCTTAAACATTTGCCAAATATAGGATAAGGTTTTTGGACAATTTCCATTGGCTGTCGATACTCGCCCTTTTTTGTCATCGATCTGCAGTATTGGCCTCCCCCCTACGGGATCAGGCTAATACAACAAACCTCGGACAAATAACTGGGTCAATATGAATATGAGAGGGGAAATACTTACCATTTTCATTGGATGACGAAACTTGCACTCTTTTATCATCGATCGGCAGTATTGGACCTTCGGGATCAGGCTAATGCAACAAACCTGGGTCGATATGAATATGAAAGGAGACGCACTTAGATCTGCGCCCCAAATTACACCTTATTGAACGTCAAACCTGGAACCGCTGATATGTGTTTTATACTTTTAACTTTCTGTATTAGAAGCCCAAATCGAGCATTTATAAGTCGAGCACATTGTAAATTGTTATTCAGATACATTCTTTTGTTTTAGATCAAAATCAAAAGGCGCAGGCGTATACATGTTTATATCAGAAATGGGTTACGGCTGTTGACGAATGCTTCGTTGGCAACCACTTCCCTGCTACGATACAAAGTATTATAAATGCGCAGTTTACAGACCAGGGCGTCCAGTTCTACTGGACAGGAATAATTAAAAAAGAATCAATTATATCTTCGACTTACAAGTTAGGTATGTTCATCATTCCAATTATCAATGCGATCAGAGTTATTTTATCTTCAGTGAGAACATGTCGTCACCTTAGTGCAAGAACTCAAGATTTGCTTCTATTTCTATATGCAGTTATTGAGTTATTGCCCTAAGTTGACGATGTAAAGGCTATTATATAGTTACATCGGTGTTACGACTCTCTTTCCACATAATGTTCATGTCATTATTCTTAATTTTGATAAATATATTTAAAATGGTGTGTAAGCACTTGGACATTGTTTTGTTTATCTAACCTATATTATTGTATTTTTTTTACATTTCTTTGGATTAAAGATAATTAAGGTGACGTTGTCCAAAAGCAAGGCAAACATAAGGGCAATGATAACGAACAGACTCAAGTTTTCATAAAGAAAATTGCAAATCTTCATTTAGTTGTAACTTTCCTTCTATTCGAGTATTAATGATGAACTTTGTAACTATCATAACGAATGGAATACAGATGATTATTTGTAATCTTATAAAAGTGTTTTTCTGAGTCGGTTTTTCTTTTTGGGCTCCAGACTGTTCGTTTGCAATGTATATATTGAACATTTTTAAAGCTATTCGAACGATTAAATAATTATTATACATGTATATGTGCAAATATTGAGAGTTTCCACGATAGTTTCGATCATCCTTCGTGGTGCCTTAACTGGACAATTACCTTACAGATAATAGCACCAATCCACCTGTGACGTTTGCATATGTGGAAAAGATAAACCAGACCGTTTACGTCAGATTTGCTAACAAAACTGAATCGAGAAAAAGTTTGTGCGCAGGAGGTAAAGGTAGGTTCAGTATGAGGAAAATATGCACATACTAAATATTAGGGTGTGTAAGAGGTTAATGTTTGTTATTTTGTAGCGTTGTGTTGTTCGGCCTGGTCGGTCCCTTGACCTTTAAACAGAAAAATTGTTAATCATTATATAACTGAATTTGTCCCTGTAGTTGCTATTGTTTGGCTTTGCATATACATATATATTTATTTATTATTTATATGTATGTGTGTCTTTATTTACTTCGAAATTGAAGAGAGTATACATAATGAATACACTGTCGTAAATGCACTACGTATATGTACATATATAACGCAACACTTACAAGTACAAAACAATTATATACATCAATCTTATCTCGTAGATGCGTATTGTGGCTTAATACATTTTATTCATAAACACCATATTTTTGACAATAATTTGATTCAATTTCATGGAACGTATTTATTTAATCCTTATATCATGTATACGTAAAACCAAGTATACAAAACTACAAAACTAGTCAATGCTACTTGAAAGATTAGGTGTAAATATATAGTTATATATGAATATATTGTGTTTTAACGAATTGTTTTCACTTCCGTTGAATTCCAGCTTTTCAATTATTAAGATACCTTAAGGCGACGATCATGTGACATTGACAGTTATAATATTTTAACAAAATAAAACTTAATATTATCTTATCATATTACCGTGTTTAATATATTTTGTGCTTTTTATCCTTAATCGTCTTATTCTCAATAAAGCTTCATACTTTTAATGCTTGTCAAAAGGAAGCACAACTATAATAAGAGAAAGAAGCGTTCCTACGTTTCCCAAATTGGTATTGCATGTGCTAAAAATGTATAAAATTCCTGTTGTATGACTTGCTTATGTAATAAAGAGATTCCTATCAAGAAAATCTACGCTTTGCTTGTACCGTTTATTCTTGATATTGTGCAAAACGGTAAACCAGATTATACTTCAGATGGAAGAGCTTTGTTACCGTTTTTACATTCCTTCGTTATTTGTAGACTTGTGAAAAACTAGTTTGATTGCATTTCTTTGTAGGAGTTTCCGGTTATTATCTTAGCATTATATCTGAAATGTGTGTGTGCGTGTGTGTGTTTGTGTGTGTGTTTCATATCATGGTGTGGATTGTTAAAACGTTTCATCGAATAGTGATTGACCAGACTCTGCGCATAATATTTGTGCACTAAAAGTTTGATCGACTTAGACTTTCGTCCAAATGTAACTTTCGGCTGGCAATACACTCATTAGGAATGCACTTATAGTCAATAATGAATATCCATTTTAATTAACACTTTATCCAGGAATGACTTCTTGTAGCAGTTGCCTATTGACATTCTAGATTGTTTAGTACGATACACTCTATCAAGTACATAAAAAGCATTCAAGTCAAAAGTATTTGCAACACATCAATAGAAACAATAATAACAACCAGTAGCCAGATCTTCAACCTAGATTCTGTTTAAAGGCACTAAGATCCAGGCCCAGTCTTTACACATTATATGATTACTTGATTTCTCTCAGATGACGCATCGCCAACACCCTCGATAACGACAGGAGAGACACAACCAACGTATTCTGGATCGACTACAACACCAGTCAAACCTACAAAAGGTATTTGATATATTTTTTTAAAACTTGAATGAATAAGCATCTATTGTGTTTAGAATCTACCTTGCATTGTCCAATGATAAATAAGTTGAATCTTTTAGTTCAAGAAATGTGTATGGTAGCGTGCTTTCTGACATTTTAACTGAGCGGTGTGTATTATGTGATAACGAGCATCGGATTAATTTTATCACTGTAGGTTTGTCGGTTAAAAAGAATAAAAATACTTCTGAATTACAATCATCAGAATAACGCATACTTAGATTTGTTTTAATACAAACAGATCATAAAAAATAATTCAGTAAAAAGACTATATGCGAAAAGATGACGCCGCAATATTGCTATATGGTCATCGCGTCATTTCCTATTTCAGCGCAATAAGAATCCAACTGATTAAATCGTTTGATTTAAAAATAAAAAGGCAATACGGCTATTTTTTTTCTTGAGATTAAGATGCAAAATGAACTTCTTTATTCAAATAAAAATGTAGCATAACAACAAATTGAGGAATTACAGTATTGTTTGTTGGAGTGTACCAATTTAGAAAATAAAACATCCAATGAAGTTGTTTCCAGGTAGTGAAGCATTTTGAACCAATTAACATCGTATATCAGATATGTGAAATAAATAGAATAATAGGTTCTAAATGTAACCTTAATTGCCATTATAAAAACATTTTATAGTTATGAAACAATTTAATATACCGTCTAGTAGGTACATATTGAACATCTTGATTAGCGGCAAAACGGTCCAGGCTTTTTGCTTAGCATGGGATTCAAACTTTATACAATTTCATCGGAAACAAGCTCAATAAAGACGCAAGTCACACAGCCAACATATTCGGAATCAACCGCCACACCGGTCAAAAGTACGAAACGTTATTGAATTATTACTTAAAACAATCATCGTTATTGTTTTCCTAAAGATATTGAGAATCTATTGCGTTTCGATCAATAATGAATACCTTGATCCAACAATTGCAGGAAATGTTTCAGCGAGCATTTTAGAACTTATTGACATATTCCCTGGAAAGTTCAATAGAAATGTGTTTTATATTGCAACGAATGTACTTTTCAAACAAGCTCTTCCGTTTATACATAACTAAAACATATTTCGGTTTCACCGGCACTACTTACATTTACATTCGATGCGCTTTAATTCCGTTTGGAAAGAAAATATCAAATACTGAGATAATATTATCCTTTGAAATTGTTTCGTCTTACACGTTTAAAAGAAGTCGTGTCTTTTGTGAATGTATCAAAACATCGTGTTTAGTGTGCCTTATTTAAGCTTCAAGGGTAAAGTATAGAGGATAATTGTTTTAATTAAGGATCGTCACATACTTCACCGAGTGAGCCCTCAAAACTACATTTTACCAGCGGTGTATCCACAAGTGATGTTTGATTTGAATTGAGACCGGGCTAAAATAACAAAACTGTGAGAAATATCAAAATGTTATTTCTCAGTGAAACATTTATTTCGCCGATCAATCTATAAAAACAACCAAGAGCAAATAATAATAGAATACAGCTGAAGTAGTTAAAGCATAATAGGAAATTTCATTGTAATTCAATATTTTCGATACGTGATTTTTACCCATTGTACTTACTGACGTACCTGTTATATTCAATTCATGAAACACATATCAGAATATATATTTCGTAAGTTGTTATTAACCTGAGTTTTGATTTACCATACTAGATTCAACATCGCGTGCAACGTCTACTGTTTTATTGACATCAACAGATAGCGTCGAGATATCAGATACACTTCCAACAGTGAATTCAACTACAAAGGCAAAATCGTATCCCGTACCCGAAGGCAAAGAACAAGGGGGTATATATTATGGTTAACCACATTGTTTTAAACTCATTAAATTTTTAAGAACATATCATTTTAAGAACATATCATTTTTAAACGAGAAAGTATCAATCCAGGTGAATTATTACATACTATGCATCAAATCGAATGATATTAGTTTACATTCAGAATATTTATGAATATGTATTGAGCAAAACTTTCTTTCTTATGATAAAACTCATAAGCAATAAACAAAAATGGCATGTAGAATGCATTTCTTTTATCAAATATTGACTGTGGAAGATTTGTTTCACATCCACGAACGATTGTGACGATATAAATTTACTATTTTATATTATTTTACAGGATCAACAGCAGGTCTAGCTGCTGGTCTGTCCATTTCTCTGGCATTGCTTTTCGTTGTCACGATTATTGTGCTGCTCTTCTTAAAAAGAAGGTACATTTATTTGCGGTATTTTATTTTTTTATTAATGTCAAAATGCATTACTACGCACCAACTTAAAATGGTGTTTCCATAAAACTAATGTAAATAGGTTTTTTTATATCAAAATAATTAGGGCGACATGTCTTTACCAGTCCTTATCAGTTGTATTCATCATAAAATGTCCACATCCCTTATAATGATCTATATACTGTTGTAGTAAATCAAAGAAAGGTTTATCTAAGTTATGCCAAGGTTTTGTTAAAAGGACAAGATCTAAAACATGACGCAATGCAGTTGAATGTTGAACATGATTTCATAGTTCAAAGTGTATTTGTTGAATGCTTATGTTACAAATAAATGCATTTTGCTCGTTTGCTTAAAACAAGAGATATTTTCGAAAATATACTTGATGTCGTCGCACGTGGCGGCGGTGTGGTGGTAAACCTTTGTCACAATAGTTGAAGTCGTCAGAGGTAATGCAAAGGTCCATAATATGTAAATTAATGTTCCTGACTAATATTTAAAACCCTTAAATAAATGCTACGTATGTTTGACCTCGCAGGGGACTTAAACCAAACTTCTGCAAACATAATGATGACAAGAACACCAATACTGCAGACAATACGACAGAAGCATCATTTGTAACAACATCGATAGGTGAATCTACTAAAGACACAATGCAGGACTTAACAGCATCAAATCACTCGTACTTTGTGCCTGAGAAAAGATTTGAAGTAACAAACAAAGAGGAGATCGATCATTATGCAGACCCAGATATATCCGATGCTGACCATCATGATTCGACGAAAACGTCGCAGAAAGATACTGGTAACAATTATGACACAGTCGATAGCAAACAAGCCTCAGCTAAGTCTGGACTGACTAAGCTCAATAACAACTATAACAAAGTAACTTTACATCAAACTGATGTTTACGATCATATTCATCTCAATGGTAGGCCGATTATGCACGACAAGCAGACGGAAAATGAATACGATATATCGAATAACGTTATCGACGGCAAACGCGATAAACGTTATGATGATGACAGTGACACCTATAACCATTTGAACAAGCAAGATTTGAAGAGTTCTGGCACAGGTGAAGTTTATGGAATGCCAAATACAGACGCCGACAATGATTATGATACTTCCGGTGCACTAAAACATATCAATACAGCTACAAAAGATCAGCAGCCTGAATATGCCGTGATTAAAAAGAAATGGTAGAATTATGTTCCAGTTTAAGGAAGTTGATGTACACGATATAATAACTTAACATTTATAAAATTCCATGTCTGATGGAAAAAATAAACGTTGCCTGCCATAATTCATTAATTGCCATCTTAACCATGACAACTGTTTATTTTAAGGAGAGGACAGACCCAACTAGATATCTCTTTAATTCCATTATTGTTAATGTGTCGATTGGATAACTTACTGTTTGGAAATTAAACTTAGTAAACCGCGCTCACCAGTCAGTTAAACAAAGCATTTAATGATTGTAATGTCATTTTGAACCGAAATGACTACCAATTTGTATCAACCCAACAGCGACTACGGTTAACCAGTTTCAACTATTTAAAGAATTATGTTTTGCACCGTTTTGTTTTTTCGAGCGTTGTTTAAAGCTTTGACTGATGTGAAACCAACAAAGGCAAAATTGACCATTTATGGAATGTAAAGGTTATGCGGTAGTTATTGTCCGCAAATGAAATATCTGTCATCGTTTAGCCAATTGACAATCAAAAAACTTTGTGTAAACAATTATGATGTTGCCAAATTAATACCTGAAACGATCAACCAAATCACAAAACGACATATTGTGTATAATTTTGTCTAAGTAACATGATCTTAACTAAATCTTAATGATAAAAAATGGGCGGAGTGAGCGTAGAAGTGTAGAAGGTGCGTACCATTATCATAAGCGAGCATTCGATGTTCTAGCCACACATTTGTTATAATAACTTGTCGACATTTAGTGATTCCAAGAGAGGACTGAATAATATAAAGATATTTGTTAATTTTGATATCCGATGTGTAAAAGATACATACCATGTATGATTTTAAAATATATGATTTAAAATTGATGAATCAACATGATTAAGAGTAACTGTGAATTAATTGTTAGAAAACACAACTCACGTTTTTAAATGTTTGTATTCTTATGTATTATTAGTGTTCGAAGGCCATTTATTACAAAAGAAATTTAAACTTGAACTAGTAACCAAGAAATATATCAAATGTCAATGACATAAACACATATACCACTCTAGGCGCTCACATCACCGCCATTGGTCTAATGGTGTATACTCAACAGCGCACGCGTTTCATATTCATGTCGCAAATAGGAGCATCGCCCCGTTATGTCACGTTTCGGAGAATGGTTTGCAGATATAGTTACATTAAAACATTGTATATGATTATATAACCATGCGTTGCTCTTGAGTGAAATAATATTTATTTATTTCGTTAGTCAATGTATTGGTAAAATCGCAACCAGCATAGTGGTTATTTTAAATTGTTGGACTTTAACACAGATCATCATCCTTATCGCTCTGTTTGTTTCACATTATTATATTACATTGATTCTTTTGATGTTGATTATTTTAATAATTCATTCTAGTTGTATTCTAAAATGCATATTTCTATGTCAGCGGCCAGGTGAAAAAAAAATAACTAGGTATGTAGCCCCCATTATATTTAGCGGGGCCAATCTAGTTTTACAAGCTTAATACATTTAATAATAACATAGTTTAACACTTTATATCGATTGTGATATCAACTGCTCATTATCTTTTCTTTTTTCAGGTATTCATACATTTATTTATTTATTCGCCATGTATATATGCATAAGATACAATATGTCATAGATCAAGGGTTGTTTCTGATTTATATCATTGTGTATAGTGTGTGAGCTGTTCAATACGCAATAAAATATGTTCGATCCTGTCCAATAGGGTAGCATTGTTCGAACCATTTCGTTAGTCGGAATTTAGTAATGTTTGAATATCTTTATGAAAAAAAACATATTTGAATCAAAACAATATAAGCCACGTTAAATCGCTGAGTGGATTTAAGCACCATGCTTACGTGTGGGATTAATTTTGAGACTACTTAAACATTTGCACATGTATTTCAGAAAACGGCAGTTCTATTTATCAGTGAACTTTTCACATAAGATTCCGCAAAAACAAAATACGTTGGTCAACCTGTATTTTACTAATGCTGCAAATGTCTTTAGTAGGCACCGTCTCCTTTTTACATATGAAAGTCGTTCTTGTTTTTACTATATCTATAAATATTTTGATTAAATCTTAAATTGAACGACCTAGTAAATCGATTATATTACAAAAGTATTGTCTCATTCATCTGTGTAGCCTTCATGCAATTTGAAACTATCTTACGAGTTTATATTACAAACGCGGTCTTCGTGTGTATTAGTAATGTAGGCAACTAATAATTGGTTCTTAAGAGGAGTACCTTTAAACATTAACCGTTCAACGGTTTTGATCATCAAGTTTTCATGAATTACGAAACTCATTGTCGATACAACCTATTCATTTCATTTAATATAAACATCTCGAATAACTTCCGGAAGATTTACACCTGAGCATTCCTAAACTATAGTTTGGCTATGGAAATAGTACCCCGGTTGTATCAGGCGTGCAATTAAAGTTAATTCGATTCAACAATGGTGTAATTTTAAGCTCGAAGTTATCAAATATATAATTGATATAATTTCTTAAATTTGCTAGAATTAATTAAGCAACGACAATACGTTTTCAAATAACAAATATTATTTATTTTTATTTAACGAAATTGTAATTGGAAACGGCTGCACACAACTAAAAATGTCAAGCAATTGGTTGTAAAATTCAAAGCATTTGTATGAATATTGTAATTGAATATAGGGTTTATAAAATGACGCGGTTCCTGAAAAACTAAACATTATTTGTTTTTTATTAAGTATGTTTTCATATCTCGGATTATAAATATGTACAAAAAACACTAAACCTAGACACATGCCTTCTGAATGCATTTTATTCACGCCATTGCACTTTTAATACATTCCTTCACAATTGTTTGTCTACTATCCATGCACATTAATACATACACACACATGCATCTACTATGTTACACACATTTGTACACCGTCAATCTCTAATTTGTTTTTCCACTAGCTAAGTTCATGTCGTCATCTGAGTGCAAGAACTCAATATCTGCTTCTATTTCTAAATGCAGTTATTGAGTTTTCCCACTAGCTATGTCCATGTATGAGTTCGCCAATTTTGCGTCCTGGCGTGAACAACACCTCATACATAAAGATCCCTCTTCGAACGAGAAGTGGCTTCCACTTTCGAAGAAAAATATAAAATCTCGTTTTAGACCGTATCTCCTTGGCATATGTAAAGAAATTTCGACAAATGCTTTTCTGTCTGGACGCGTAATACGGATGCCTTCGTGGTCGATGGACATGTTAGCTTTCCCAACTATTCCGTATAATGTTGTTAAAGGATTATCGAGATCTTCACTGACAATGTCCCTAGCTGAAAGAAATAAATTCATATACAGTTTAAAATATTTCTTCTGGGAGAATAATTGAGGGGGCACTTAAAGGTGAATATTTAACTTAACCGGTAATGCAGTGTTTATGAGTTAAACACGTCTGGGTCTTTACATTAATACAAACACATATTTGTATAACTGTAGGAATAATCAGTTTAAATAACCAGTTTGTTGCATTAAACAATGTTGATCATTATAGCATAACTGTTAATTATATTAAGCATTTTAGTCCAAACAGAATTAATTCAAAATCAAAATCATGACTTTGTGACAACAACTAATATTTTGATATCACATGTATTTTGCGCGAGTTGTCGCCCTTAAAATGCAGGGTTCAAGCACAAAGATTCTAAAGTATTTTTCTATGCATGGATAATATTCCATCGAACGTGTATTCAATATTTACAAATTATTATTTTAAATAATAGTTATATTTTTGTACAAGCGAGTAATATGTGCTTGGTCAGATGTTAGAATTTGAATAAAAACAAGATCGTTTGGCAATAAGGTTTTAATTCAGTATTAAAGATGCCACCTTTGGAAGATTCTCGAATATTACAATCTTGTTTCCGCACGATGTCCTTATTTCCATCATCCTGTCATAAACACTATCCGTTTCTTTGATCCATGTTGTTTGCTCTTGTCAAGAATTGTGTGGTATTTGAGGATGCGGTCATGCATTTTCACACAAATGGTACAGAAGCTCACTGAATCCGAGTTAATTTCATTTTCCTGGCAACTTGTACACGGGAAATCATAAATCATGTCACTATCCATCGTAATGTATAAGTACATAGTCGCGGTTCAATTGATTTCATTGCATTCGATACTTTTCAGTGTTTGTTCATTGCATGAAATTCAGAGCTAAAGATACCATTTTTCAAGCAGATCGATGACACGAATATTCAAAATATTCAAGAACAATCTTAAATATTTTGATTTACAAAAGCTGAATTGAAAGGGTATGGTTTACCATTTTTCATTAATGTTTATTGATCGTTATTCCAAAGCATTAATCGACCAATTAACCCTCTATATGAACCCTATAAATACAATCAATACATTCAAAATACGATTCAATCATTTAATAAGGCATTCACGTAATAAATATTTGCAAGCAAATGTATGTTTCTGTATGAATTAATTATTTAGCACCCTTAATTACATGCTCAATGCATTTAATAACTATAAAATACAACACGTTAAACAAATAAACGTTAGCGTTCTTGTCAACGACGCTCACGAAACGTTAAGTTTTAATTTATTTATTTTACAGCCATTGTGAAGTAAGTCGTTACAACATTATATGAATCACTCTAGTTGGCACGATGTTACGTCGGAGTGTGGTCTTGTGATCTGGGGGAAACCAAAATACCCGGAGACAACACACTTGTCCGGCTTGGTGACCACAATCCAAACTCCCAGGCCTCGAATCAAACCCAGGTCGCCTAGGTAAGAAGCGAGTGTGCAACCATTGCGCTGAACAGAAAATCACAAAATGTTTAAAAATTTGAGACAATTCATGCTACGTTCATATGGTATGGCTAGTATTAACCACTAGTAGTTTAAGGAAACAGTAGTCGCGTGCTCAAGTTAACTCGTGTTTCAGTTTCAATGCATTAATCCCGGTGACCGTTTCGAGTTACAGTAACGAGATAATTGCTAATATGTGACCTTTGTCTTATAGTTATGAAGTTATTGTAAGTTGGTGACCGTTTTCATGTTAAAGACTCGAAGTTAATTTGTGGGTGACTTTTGGTTATATAATAGGCACTCGTAATACACCACAAACAAATTACACTTGCATCAAAATATACCAATGAAACAGGAGGTTTCTCTTCTACAAGTCTTTGAGATATTGCACTTTGATTAAAAACAAAAAAGAACATACTATTTGATACTATTGGATAAAGTACCCACACTAATTGAAAATCACCGTTATGAAACGAGTCCTCATTATAAAAAAAATATATCTTAAAACTGGTTGATTTCTAGCCTCATGTTTTACAGCACTAATTCAGTAAACTGTTTGTGCATACCATCAGTGGATTTGTCATCATAAACAAGTCATCATTAATCTCACTAAAAGAGCTTCTTAAGTCACACTTTACATGAAAAACAATTCTAATTCTTCCAAAATTAAAATGTAAACTATCGGTGGCATTACATCCCCTTGTATGAAACAAATGAAAAATTTAAGATATTCAGGAGTCGTCTGTTTTAGTTCATACAATGCTTTAGATTTCTTGCACAATTTAAAGTATGTTTTGCCACAAATTCCCACCTAAAACAAGTTTACCCATAGACACTTTTTACAATATTTTATGCATTTTAATATATAGAAATGCTCGTTTAATTTTACTCAGCATGTAAAAATTGCACCATCCTCGCAGATTGCTTTGAAAGAACATGTAGCCAGAAATATCCCAGAATGCGGCAGAGTTGGACGCCCGCCCGTTGTTTGACTGGATTGTGCCCCACTCAGTGAATGTCACATCAGCTTCATCCAGATAATCCCATTTTCCGTATTTGTGCAACAATGAAGAATACATGCTAGACTCCCCTACGTTTAAATTTAACTTCAGCAAATGGAATGGTCGGCTTCGTGTATGGAGTCGTCGAGGCGAGCATCATGCACACGTTTACGAATAGGAAAGTGAAAGATTGGGATGCTGAACGGTTTATATTTGGGGAGGTATTACAGTTCGGCATAACTGAATAACAAAATAATACGCCAACGTCAACATCCATCGTCTAACGCAACCAAATAAGGCAACGCGTTAATTAAAGAGAGGAACGAATTGTTACTTATCAGACCCTTACAGAGGCACTGACGACATACCTCTATAGGACTTTGTCTGAGGAATTCGGTTTGACGGTGTTGCTTTTCACGATTAATTTATTTAACATCTTCATCATTGATTTCTCTATACCCTGTTTAATTTGACAGAAAATATATCAAATACTTACGCCGACCATTTTGTGAACATTAGTGTATTAATTGTCTAATTAAGAAGACTATACTAGCTTTTGTTGTTCAGTGTAAATAGTGTCACTGAAGAACGTGCTCGATCAACAAACATAGTTAAATGGTATGAATGGCAATGTCAAAACATGTGAAAAATGTCTCATGACCAGTATTTAACCCTTATCGATTTCGAGATCAAAATGTCAAGATCACGATGCACCTGAAGTGATATATCGATTTTAACTCAAGAAATGTAGATTAATCAGCTAAAAAATGATATGTTGGCGCTACCATTCAATAATTTGTTTTATATAAGAACTTGATAGTTGGTATGTCAGTTGGCCATGACTGGTAACTTATATTGATTTGAAATCAGTAGGTCAAAGGTCAAGGTCGTGGCAACCTTCATGTGAAAAATATATTTCCGCTCTATTCATTTAAAACACAAGTACCAAGGATCTTAATAATATGTATCCCAGCTGATGATGACTAGTTGATGACTATTGCTTTTGGGATCAGACGGTCAAAATGTCAATTGCAAGGTAACCTTGAAATGAATAAATCAGTTTCCCGTTTAATAACTTAAAAACTCTTACATCAAAGAACTCCATACTGTGTATGCCAGTTGGTCATGATAAGTTGATGACCCATATTGATTTTGGGTTCAATATGCCAAAGATCAAGGTCGAAGTAATCTTAAGTGAACTAACAGTACTTGCGCAATAACTAAAGAACACTTGCACCCAGGATTTTTGAACATAAATGGCCCTATTGATTTTGGAATCATGAAGTCAAAGGTCGAGCACACAGATGCATTGAGGGAAAGAACAGTTTCCAAAAATATCTCAAGAACACTTACACCCAAAAACTTCACACAGATCCCCCTTTTTATCATTACGGAAGTAGATAAAAAAAACTTCATATTTGGTATCTCATTTGGGCATTACTAGTTGATGACCATACCCCTTTCGATTTTTAGATCAGTAGGTCACAGATCAAGGTTGCAGTAAAATATCGCAATGACCGGAGGTTAGCGCTTCATAACCATAAAAACTTCATTTTTGTCAGTTGACTGGTAGATGACCCCTATTGATTTTCTATTGAATTTAGGCCATAGGTCATGGGTTAAGGTGACCTTGTGGTAAAATATCGGTTTCCACTTAATAACTTAAACCGCTTGGACCCACGAACTTCATATTTGGTTTGTTAGTTTGCCTTGGTAAGTAAATGACCCCTTTTGATTTTGAGTTCTGCAGTTTAAAGTCACAGCGACCTTCAGGTTAAAATCAATTTGTCGGTCACTAATCTATACGTCACCCTTCTTTCTGCTCAAAAACTAAATAACGATTGGATTAGACCTTCATAATTGGACCCAGGAAGTTCATCCTTAGTATGCATGTGGGTCATGACCAGTAGATGACCCCTTTATTGGTTCGTCTCCTGTCCATAAGTATAATTTCCATGTCAATACTTGATTATTCCGCACAAACGACCACGCAATAAGGGAGGCAAAACAAATGTTTAGTTGTATCGGGATTTTACAGAGACTAGCTCACATTTATGTCTACATGTATACAATAATTTAACAATGAAGAATATTCTTATATTCAGAACCCGAAAATAAACTTGCACAACGTTTCATAAGTCTTTGTCGGGTTTTTATAAAAACAACTCAATTAAATCGTTATCAGAAAAGCAATTATTGTCTTGTTCTTTTGATGGAGCGGAGACAGTCAAAGGACGCCGGATTTTGTTTGACAGAGCTTTCACAAACGTCGGTGAGGTCAATGTACATTTTCGGACAATTTATAATACACTTGGGACTTTGATACTCTTTTTATTGCTTTACAAATAGGTTATCCATTGTTGTTGCTATCAATTGCTATTAATTGCTGTCCATACGATTGGTGTGTTTGCATTTTTATCTTTGAGTTATCTTTTAGGATGTAGAGAGCAGATGAATGAATTATATACATTCGCAATCGTTTTATTGTAGTAACATTTTGATATTATGTGACCTTTAAAAAGTACGGATCAATTGCTTCCTACTGATAACAAATTTGTTTGTTATAGTATAATATGTACACAAGATTTTTAACTCTGCACAAAAATCACCCTTTCAAATGATAACAAAAAATACGAGATAACCGAGCTTCTTACAGTCCCAAATATTGGGTTTGATACCTAGTCTCGATATATATTTTTTTATAAATGTTATTTAAATCTGAATAAAGTTTAATCATTCGTTTTTTTTTTTTAATTTGAGAAATTGGTTACATGTATAATGAATTTAGATAAAATAATTTTCAATTGAACAGGTTGTTCAATTAGGTAATACATATTGGACCGCATAAATACAGCTTCAAAATGGAAAGCTCTTCACTCGGACAGTGAATGACAATTAACTGAATATAACATCACGAACGTATACATCTTGGGATAAAAATTTGTTAACATATCAGCAGTGTTTTCACTAACCAAGCTACTGACAGTCCATATCCGATGACGAGATCCTTCGTGTATTAACGCGGGTCATTACCATTGTATATTCGATTTATATTCCTAACATGATCATTAAAATATAAAAGATATGAAGTTATTGCTCAATAAGATATGTACATTTTGGGATAACGTTACTTACATGTCTGTACATTTACTCTGCAAATTATTATTATTCGTTTTTACTATAAATTAAGCAGACTTCTTTGATGTTTACTTCAATGCAGTGCGTTTGACTTCAGTGAGTGTATTGGATGTAGTGTGGCAAAAACTATAAATCTCATATAACATATTCCGACACCTGGTGTAAATATTATGGTTTAATTTAGTTTGAGATTTTTTTTTCATTTAAGATAAAATTTATGCATCGGAATTGTCAAGAGGTAAATTTGGGAATTAATTACAACAAATTGTATTTCTCTCTTATATCCAATATTTCGGAAACATAATAAATACGTTCTTTCAGACAAATTAACATGTATAAAATGATATGCCAATTAACAAAGAAGAATTTGGCTCAATTGACTTTTAATTTTACACAAAATTGTTAATTTCATTTGCCAAAGTCTGACATAATCCAGTCAGCAAAGTTATGTCGCTTCCATATATGGAAAGTAAATAGCATTTTAGTAACCAGGAAATGCATTTAAAAATATTTTTTGGCAACAATATGAATATTCTCAAGATATTGCTAAAATATGTTTTACTTTTCAGTTTTGTTTTAACTCAAATTAGCATAATCATAATCAATTGTTCAAAAGTCTTAATTGTTGGCATTCTTCATCACTATCATTACTATCCGCTTTTGTACTCGATTGACATGTTCGGTATTTTCGATCGACATTGCATGCCATTGCAATCATCAGCGTAAACATCTTGTCTGTAAAGTAATCAAAGCTATGTTTACTTTCTGAACTTGTACTGTCATTTTGGGTTCAAAACATAACGGTATATCGTTTTTATCTGGCCTTATATGTCAGATGAGGGCTTTGTTGACATATCTTGTAAACTGACAAGTGGGTAGCATTTTTGCATCGGTATTTGTTGATAGTTGTCACTCAAACGTGTTTATCTTTATTCTAATTGGTCTATCACTTGGGACTGACTTTGTATTAAAATGATAAAATGCAGAGTGTATTACAACGGATACTATGTACATGACCTTATTCTTTACCTGCTGTTTTTGGCTGTAGCTACGCAAACAATAGCGACATCAAGTGTTCGAATTTAACTTATAGAATGAACAAGTGCATTCTACTAAATAATACATAACATGTTTATGTAGTCCACCTTTTTAATAATGTCTACTTAAGTTTATGCTAGCCATTTACTTCGTGCCACTAATCTTGCGTCAATGCTACAGTGGGGGTTTCTGTTTAGTTCCTATTGAGTTTTTTGGTCAACTCTATCCGTTTAACGCAAGATAAGGATTGCAGAAACGTATCAGTTGTCATTGCTTAAGAATTTACTAGTTTGAATGAAATAATTTCTTTTCGACACATCCTTTTCGCTCATCTCTGTTTTAACTCTCTATGTCCATCGTATCAAAATACATAATGGTCATACATTAAAAAACAAACATTTTAGATCTGATATTTATTTACCAATGTCGATTGGGCATCTAAATAACAAGCTCAAGATACGATTCAATAACATTAGAAATGCTCAAAGGATAAAGTTTAGTCAGACATTTCGATCTCATCATGTGAATAAGTAATCGATGTAAGATAAATGAAGATAACAGTCTTAAGAAGTACAAACATTTTATATTATTTTATACGGATGATGAAAACTGTATGTGTCAATATGAAAAACACTTTCTTATATTCGTGTCAAAATCGAAATTCGGATTCGAAACTTTTAACTAATGTAGTTGTTTCTGTATTTTGTCAAATAAATATTTAAATGAAAATAAATTAATATTTGTATTCCTGATCCTATCGCACAAGGCATATTTAACAATATCACTTAAGTGCAAAGGCGCTGTATCAGGTAATCTGCATTAATTAAATGTTCCTAGCAAAAATACATTAACAGCTGCTTGATAGATTGTGATGATTACAAAACGGTTTGATTAACACATTACAACGTCATAGCACCAAGCGAAGTTTTATAGAATAGAATAGAATAGAATCAGCCATTAGAAAGTAAATTATGTTTATAAGGTTATAACGAAGCAAACATGTATTATTTTTAAATTTCACTCAAGGTAGTACTCAAATTTATCAAACCTTGAACTATTAATAATACAAGAAAAAGAAATAAACCAGCAGACATGTTAAGATATGGAACCTAGTTGCTTGTTTCAGTGGACGATCTTTATAAACTCCACTAAGAGAACTCCTAAGGTATGTTTCTCAAATGATCAAACCAAGAGTGAACTATTTACCTTTGGTGGTAATAGGGTGGATATTAAAAAAGAGCCACACTATGGGTTGAGGCAAAACATCCTTTAGCTTTAATGCATCATTATAGTGCTCATTTAATTATTAAAACAAACAATAAAACTACGATTTGTGTACAGAGAAGAATTATAAGTGATATTTTGGCATCTTTATAAGAGGAGAATTTGTTTCCACGTAGCTATTAATTGAAGAAAGAAAACATTTATAAAACATTATCTATTTGTATCTTTTCACAGATCATATGTTTGTTTATCATTGAAATCAAGTAAATTAAACATGATAATAAATTAAAAAATAAATCCAAATAACCTTCCATCAACCTAAGGTGTGCCTCTTTAAACTGCAAACCACATTTGTTCTCCTTAATAAAGTCTAGTTTTAGAAATATACCATGTTTAACTTTATAACGCGTAGCGTTTATGTTCATAGTTTTCGCGTATCAGAATGCTAAAGAAGAGCTTGAACCTGTTTATTCAAGGTCTAAGTCGAACAGCAAAATCATCTTAGTGTCTTTTAATCATTAGTGCAATTTTATTTGTATTTTTGGAACTTGATATTACAGAAAAGAAAACTAAAACTTGGAATCTGTGACGTTCCTGTAGATTCATGCCCTTTGGTGTTTCGAATAATAATGTCATCTTATCAACGACCGTTTCATACGATGGTCTTTTCGAATCCTTAATTCTTAGTCTTAGAGTGATATATTGTTGAGCTTTGTTATTTCAATTTGCATCATAAAACATCAATTCGATATCTAAATCTCGAATCTGATATCAAATATAAAATATCTGATATCTGAATATCAAAATATAATAGCTTATTCAGACAAATTACATGATATTGATATATTTTGTTGTACGTTCGTTGATTATGTGGCTTAAATATATTTTAATTCAACGGGCCTAACAACATGAATATGACAGCATTATAAATGTGAGTTCAGTGAATACATCAATTATATCGTGTTGAAACCTGCATCAAACTCAGTATCTCGATTTGACATTATCCTGATGTTAGAACTGAAGCATGTTTGATACATTTTGAGTAAATCTGTCATATATGTCTCCATCCGGTGTTCTGAAAACAAATCATTGTTTCTAAAACAGGTTTGACTTAAAGTGATAATTTAAAACATAAACGTTCCATGAATTAACACAAAACATACAATCTGAATAACAATCGATTTTAAAGAAACTTGCCTTATGAGTACAGACGAAGCTTTCTACAACATGTTAAGTATTATGCAAATCATAATAAAAAAAAAACACATAAAACTTACCCACTGAAATTACAAATACGCCAGTCCTTTTCTGTCTCATGTTCGTGCCCTTTTTGGCAAATAAAAATTTGTCTGAAAACATGTAAGTCAAATTAGGTACAAAAATTGTACAATAAAAGATTTAGAAATCCCGTGTTAAAGTTCGACAAAAAAGTAACTTTAATTTTAAAGTTGTTTTCTTGCTCTAGGCATGCTTCGGACTGGAATGTTTCTCATTCACCTCGAATTAACACATTATGGCGTGATAGTTTGTTATCGCTTACCAAAAATCAAATGAATAACCAAACTTGTTCATTCGTTACGCTTGTTTGCTTTAAAAAGGATCTAGAGTAGATGCCGTAGTTTGTTAAGTCAGATATCAACAACGACATTTGTTCAAAGTACTTATTACTATCTCAGTTTTCTATTTATCGTTCACAACTACATGGCAAATGTATAGAGGTGTTTAAGTTATGAACTTCAATAATAATGTAATCGTAATGTACGTTTAAGCCATGTTTTACACATTGTACTTATGTTTGTCTAATGATCTGAAGTAAAACTATGGTTAGTATGCTTAAGTTTAGGAGGAATCGGAGATTGTAGTAATATATATGCACAATTCATTCGAGAATACAATTTATACTATTAAAAAGTACACAGCTCAATGCAATTAAAATTCTTTTATATGCGTCTCAAAATATATATCAGTTTAAGAGAGCAAATCGCAAAATAACATTTTTTAAAAGCATCTATGGAAGAGAAACAGGAATTGAACAAATATACTTGAACATGTAGAGAAACAACTTGTTTTTAAAAAAATCGGTAAACGACTTGACTAATAATTACGTTCAAGTTAATATCAGAATTAATTATATATTTCTAACAGCAACGTAATATATCCTTTACCTGTTACAAACGTCAACTTCTCTTTTTTGGTGATGAGTGTGCCCCTTTTTACAAAGGTATCCATTGCAATCATCACGTTCTTTTGGAGAAAGATGCGCATGGTTTTGTCGGCATCTGTATTTTGTCTTAAAGATACTGAACATTGTTTCCTTGTCTGAAATTGTCTGAAATGATAAAGTTGTATACGAACTTTGTTTTGAAATGCATACTAAGATTGGTGTATAAAACCTCAAGATGTCTTAATGGTGTTCTATGACACAAACATTTTCATTTTAACAGAATACAAAGGTTAAGATATTAGTTTGAAATTTGACATTGGGTGACAATACATTCATACCAGGTTTAATACCACTGTGTAAATGCGATTATTTAGTTGAGTTTAGTGCTCTTTCGAAAGTTGTTTGACTAAATCCGAATGTTTGACATCAGGCGTTAAATGGGCTTGAATTAATTACAAATTGATCTTTCTTGAAAGTTTAAGTCAACGGCTGAAGCATGTTATATTTGAATTGGGAATGCACAGTTTTGTGTATGCACATATCCGTTTATTTTATAATCATCAACTGTTAAAACATGTTGAATCTAACTTCTGTAAGAATAATATAAAACTTTATTTTCAAGGAATATTTCACTTATCTGATATTGGTAAGATTTGTTTGTTTTATGTAAAGAGATAATATTATAACATGAAAAATAAACATGTATAATTAAATTGGTTTTAGTTAAATAAAGCCTTGTCAATCGATAAATCATAAAAGTGCCGTCATGCACACGCTCAACGAACTTAATACGATACAAAGCCCGTATGGTCTCCGTACAATCGTAACTTCTGTTCATATGCCTTTGGGCCTAGTACACTCTTTGGGAAGATGAAATCGTAGCGTATCCGTGCGGACATCGCTGACAATTTGTGCTGAGGTCGCAAGGATCTCAGTTATACACCACAATGACTCATCAATAATGTCGCAAGGAACTCGTTTGGCAGTCATTGCAAATTCCCCGCCCGTCGTCCTTTCTATAGCACGAATTACTTACGTTGACCATGCGTTCACCTGCGATGGTTCGACGAGCGCCGTGTTCCTAACCAGCACGGTTACATGCCTATTGGTCCCGTATTGAGTTGTTTCGAACGTTTGCCTGCGATAGTCGTCCAAGCGCCGGCTGGTTATTACGGACCTTTCGGTGGTCCTATCCACAAGAACATCGTGCGATGCCCGTGACAGCTCTAACGGGTCCTTGAGAGCTGTTCCCGCATCGAGAGCTCGGCGAAACAATTTCACTAATCCGGGCGATGCTCGCAAATGTCAACGATGTCCGAACGGATCCGTGCGATTTTACAAACTTTCGACTGAACACCTTTTCCCACTAAGCTCAACGCGTGGATGTGATCAGGGTATTAGTAGATAGTAAAGATGGCAACGAGTAGTAAAATTATTACTCGAGTACTCGGACGATCGTTTGATCGAGTACTCGGGTACTCGATTACTCGGAAAAAAATGAATATGTGTTCGCGAAGACAAGATTGTGTATACATGTATCGTTAATGGCGTATATTGTGCGTCCGTCGTATTATTGGTCATTTTCACCTTTAAAGTAAACTTTCATTACGTATTTTAACAAAAAATGATATAAAAATAAAACAAATGTTGTTTCAGGCTTTTAATTTGTTTTATTCGTTTCATTTTATACAAGTATGCACTGCAGAAATGAACAACAATCAGAATTACAATGAACGGAAATAAATAGCATATATAAAAAAGTGAACGAAATTCAATACGAAATTCAGTTTTTTAGTTGTTTACTCTACAATTTTATTTTTTTGAAATGATAGTTTTTCGTACTGTGTAATTGTTGTTTACCTCATTAATATTCCTACTTCTTGATTGTGATAATCATTGCCAAAATAGTTAAAATACGTCTATTAAGAAACCAATTTTCGTAACGGTCGATACTCTTTCGCTCGTTAGCGTCCATTGTTTAGTGAAAGGTCTCTAATTGGTATACAATAGAATTGTGTAGGTCAAAGTACCGCTATGAAAACTTCGCTAATTGATATCAGTGCTAATTTGAAATAGGGGTCCTTTGATGACAGTTTGCAACTATCCCAACACTTGTCAACTAATTGATTGAGGTCAATTGTATACACAGCGGGGATTAGATGGATCGTAAATTGTCCTATTGGCAACTAATTAGATCTGATATATTATCTGTAAATCGTGTATTTGGTTATTTTTAAAGATTTTTTTTTTAAAAATTCCGAGTACTCGAGTAGTGATTCGGTACTCGAGTACTTGGACGTTCGATCGAGTACTCGGGTACTCGTTGCCATCCCTAGTAGATAGCATTGAATTGGATGAGGATATTTAAACGTAGCTCAGAACAGTGTCTGACTAACATTTCCGACCAAAACATATCCAAATCGAAGAAATAAATTCAAAAACTCCGTCCAGTTACAGCTCTACTTTACAACCCCTCATTTCCAACCTCAACATACAACAACATTTAGGCCGATAATGTGTAAAATAAATTAAATTGAAAAGGAACACATTTTCGTATAGGATAGTTTTTAGCTTTGTTAACGTCTATTAAAAAAGTTTATTAAATTATGAAACATTTTTATCATAAAACAATAAATTGAGATACAAAAAACTTACGATACAAACGCACCTTATCACTCTCCAGAGAGCGCGTCCATAAAGGTGAGTTATCTAACGTATGTAGCCACTTGTACCTGTCAAAAGATAACGCTTAAATTTTCTTACTTGCATAAATGTTTGGCATGTGAATCACAGTTCCTTTTACGCCGGGCAACCTCCGCATGCACGAAATTATTAGAGCAATCCTTTATGCATAGTGAGCATGGTAGTTTGTCCGAGTTGAATTGGTTTAAAGTCAAATCGAGGTAATGAACACACATTTGTTTCATGTAACTCACTGGATCGTGAATAAGCAAAACAGGTTTGTGAATTACTTTTACAATTTGTCAGTTTAAAATAATAAACTTCAATTTTGCATAACAACAGAAATTTTATTGAACTTGTAATGCAACAACGACACATATGTATAAATAACACAAATATTAATTTATTAAACTTATTGTAGAGATTTTGATAAAAATATTAGATATTGCTCCTTTAATTAAAATTGCGATTTATGATATGATGAAAGACATTACGAAACTTAAATTGCTTATTCATACATATTAATGTTTATTTTATTTATTGCGGATTATATACATGTGTGTGTGTGTGTGTGTGTGTGTGTGTGTGTGTGTGTGCGCGCGTGCGCGTGTGTGTGTTTGTGTGTGTGTGTGTGTGTGTGTGTGTGCGTATGCGAGCGCGCGTGTGTGTGTGTGCGTTCGTGCGTTCGTGCGTGCGTGCGTGCGTGTGTGTATGTGTGTGTGAATTAAAATTTACTCCTTTGAAGTCGAATTAATACTTGTATAGGCTCTGCTCATACCAATTTGGACCTTATTCTTATACATAAGGGATCATAAATATAAATGTAGTGCATTCATAGTGTCCGTTTCAAATAGAGCAACTGTGACAATACCACAATGATTCCTCAATTTATTTAATATTCCATGATTCTATTCAAGTAACACACGTGTAAGGTAAAAAAGCGAAATTTGTATCTTGCCATAATACAAAAAAATCATCAATTACCAAGCGACCTTTAGAAATCCTTTCAACATCCGACTATGTTATTATTTAGTCATTTCTTTTTATTTCGGGGAGCAATAATATAGCAATTAAAACAACAACAACATATTAGATCTGGACGAACTCAGATGTTCAACAACAGTTGTTAACGCCGTCGAAAAGGTATCCTATTTTTTAATTCGTATGCGTTATCATTAAACATTTACCAAAAATGAAATTTTGTTAAATTGGTGTTTCTTTTTCAGCATTTAGTACAACGATGCCGTTCGTCTGTGCACAAGGCCACGAGCATCAAGACAAAAAAGGAAGAAATGACTGTAACAAGTACCATACAAAAAAGTGTGTTAATGTTATAATTGGTTGCTTTTTAAATTATAAATCATTATTTATGTACGATATAATTTCAGCCTGAACGATTGTAAAACTTGTCATGAGCCCTCAATTAATAATGGTAACAGTATTTGACAAAGAAGACAAATTTATTAAACACATTATTTCAAAATAGCCTCTGCTATAAATGGAAGGCAGCTACTAATATTATAGAACTCTTCTAATTACGGAATTGATCAATTAAAATCACATTTAATCTTAATTCTGGAATTTCGTAAAGAAATACGAGGGAGATGTTTCCCCAGACTCGAAACAAGCACCTTAAATCTTTAATAGTAGTGATATAATGTTACTGAAATCTTGCTGCATCATACAAACTCGATTCACACCTCAAGCATTGCTGATGTTACCTTTGAATTAAGGCATGGTTCATCTATCATTGAAAACATATGCAATCTGTATCAAAATGACTAAACACTTACCGGCAATTTTGTCAATAAGTATCCACATGTTGACCATTGGAAGATACACACGTAGCACCGTCGGCACTACAGTTGTGCCTCAAGCAGATATATTCATACTGGGCCTTAAGCAGATATATTCAGATAAACATATGTAGATGATGAGCCTTACTTCAACTACCTTAAATTAAAACTCTGCTCATTTATGTTAATGCATATTTCTGTTCATAACTTCAAAACACGTAACTATTTAATGATTATAAAAAAGCAAGGTCAATTCCAAATTTTGCAAAACATATTTAATTAAATCCAAAATAAGATTTAACACTTTGTGCTCTAATCAATGAATGTTAACACAGGTTAGATCATCAACTGGAACTGAATGAACAGAAATTCAGACATACCAAGGAAATGATTGGTTGTCATCTACCTGCTTCTTTCATGATAAACCATGGTAGAAAGGTATGTTTATCATCATCATAAAGTAAGGGAGTATTCTTGTCATCTAATTAGACCATTCGGCGAGCTGTTTGTATGCACATTAAATGATATCACAGTGCACGAGATACCAGATGGGATTTTATAGTCCGACAAAATTAACTTACATTTAAGTTCTTTGACTTAAAAGTCCATAAATATCATTCGCTCGGGTTTGGCTCTATGATGATACTACTTTCTTTGTTTAATTGTGCAGCCTGGTTACACAGATGAATACACAGTCTTAGAGACTGTTTTTTATCATCAAGCGAACATAAATTGTACTAAAACATTGATGTCAACTTCAGATGCTACGGGCAAATGTTAAACGCAATAATCAATTAGAAGTTCTGCTTAGCAAAGTTAACAAAGTAATGTTTGAATTGTCTTTGTACAAAAACATATTTTAAAGGAAGTTATTTCTTTTATTTCAGTCCAACGTTCAGGCGATAGAGTACTAGATCATCGTGATGTCGTAGACGGAATTTAACAAACCCACATCAGATAAATCATTAACTGTTATTAACATGCTGAAAACGTTTGCTTGGTCCGCAATATTACCATTTAACTGATATGTGTTTAGAGCCTTTCACACTGTATAAGTGTTAGGGGTGGAGGTTGGGGGGGTAAGGGGGTAATGCTTTAAGATTTCATGTTTTATTTAGTTTTATGATCACAAAAAACATGCTTTGAAATATGTTTAGGTGCGCTAAAACATTAAACAAATTTTCCGATGTTTTTTGTTCTTCTGTTTGCTCAAAATGCATTTTTTTTACGGAATAGTCTGTTGACATGTGGTTTAAGAGATGAGATGTTTTCAAAGTGTTAACTGTTTAATTATATGGAACACCTGGCACTCTTGGGCCGGGTTCAATTCTTATCACAAGGATATTCTTTGTAAATGACATCTACATGAGTATGTATACCAACTACTTAGAGTCTTGCGGTTTCAAAGAGAAAGGTGATAAAACATTTTAATATAGAAAAATATTGATTTTGGTGTGATCCCTGGAGCAAAACACCTTTTGACCCAAGGGACATAATTTGAACATTTTTGGTAAATGATCGCTACAGGTGGATGTTTACTATATAAAGGGTCTAGCCTTGATGTTTTAGAGAATAAGATATTCAAAGATTTTTATAAAACATTGAGTAAACTTTTGAAGCCTAAGTCTGGGCCACTTTTAACCCATGGTTCTTAGTTTATACACTTGAGTAAGCCATGCTGCAGCTGCTTGGCACAACCGAACTTGCAACTAACAGATAAACAATGTTTTACACTGATAACCATGCAAAATGCATGTAAACATACATTTGAGGCCTACACAACTCTATTTGTTTTAATTATACCGTGTTTGAAATGATATACCCTTTGAAAACACCCTGATGAGAAGCCGATAAAAGAGTGGTTTATATGCGGGTCGATTTTAAACGATATGATGCGATATAAGGTAAGGAACAGTATTTAACAATTATATATCAATGTATTCATGTAGAAAACATATATCGTATAGCTAACCGAAATGATTGCACTCATTAATAAATAATCGGGTTGTCACATATGTTTGCGTCTTTCTCGAGTGGTAAGTAATAAACAATTATCAAAACAAATATCAAGACCAATCGCGACAAAATGCTTGATTAACCGTGTTTTCTGTTAATATTATGTTGACACATATTATAGCATGATTTTTTCTTAATGTTTGCAGTCAAAGAGAATATGTTGTATTCCTGAACCCCATACAACTGGCTTTGCTGAATACGTTGCAATTGAAATACATTGTACTGCAAGTGGACAAAGTACTGCAGCTGAAAAAATGATATAGAAAGATATGGTAAGGAAGTTTAATAGATAAATCACTTTCACATCTTTAATAAGATGATTCGATGAGTTTGGTTATTGTGCCATGCACATTCTAATCATTAGATCTTTCATTAAAAAAGTTTTTAAATCAATAGGTTGAGAACTGCTCTGGACAATTAAGTATGTACATAAACAAAGGTCAATAACTAAAACAATACTACAGCCTGAGTAAATAAGCGTTGCGCTTCTGCTCAATAAGATTTATCTTTATATACAGTTTGAAGCCAATTCCTGACATTATTTTTGAGTTATGCTTCAGACAAAAAAATAAGAATGCAAAAAACAACATCAAACGACAATAACTTAAACATACTGCAGCCAGAATAATGGGTTTGCCTTAACTCTCAATGCGATCTATATGTACATGAAGTTTAAAGTCAATACTTAAAATACGTGAAGCACTTGTGTATGCCCCAGAAAAAGTGTAGTGTAAAATGAGTGAAAAAAAAAGAAATTAGAATCGTTCCTATATGTTCTACATGAACATGCGTTTACAACATATGTACCAAGTTTAATTTGAAAATCCTGAACTGTGTTTGATTGTGTTGTGATTGTGTTATGCGTGTATGTTTAGCTTAAAAAGGAGAGTACCTTTCATAGCTAGACTTACGCGCTTTATATAGCATATATGGAACTGGTAACCTTAGTTAAAAATGAATAAATGAAAATATTGTGCCAAACAAAGCTTAAGGATACATGAAATAAGTTTAATTTGCACAGAATGAACCATCAACACATCCATTACAATTTTCACACACATGGGCATGAATGTTACCACAAGTTAAAAAATGAAAACAATATGATTATAAATAAAGGAAAACATATTAAAATTAGGAAAATTAATAAAACTGCTTTTAGAAAGCGTTAAACAAAGTATATTAGTACATCTTCCAAAGCCATGTTCATGTGGTTTTAACTTGAACACAAGAAAATTCCAAGGGGAGGCAGAAGCACTAACAATAAAATAATGATGGAATGAACAAATTTCAGAGCAAAAATACAGAACAATTTTCAGTGAAATAATTATGGCATATATACATTAAGTAAAATATTTACCACACATAGAGAGTTCAGGAAAATAATGACATTACATCTATTATTATTATTTACAGCACATATATATTTATTTATATAAATAAAAAATTCTGAAACAAGAGGAATCGAATTGGACCAAGAAGATTTACTATCGGAAATGAATCGAAAGCTTATAATTTCATTTACGAATTATTCATATTTTAAACATAGTATTACCATAATTTAAATGATTTAACCTAGAATCAGAAAGTTTTATCCCAAAATACTTATGGGAACATTTCTAATCACGCATAAGGTGTTTCGTCTTATAAGCAAAACAATATATTATAACAATAGGAGACATATAATAATTACACATCAGCTTCAAAATGATGCACAGCACATGATGTAAGTCGCTTTAGCAATAAATCATTTTAAAGGCATATCTTAAAGTTGTTGAACTTCAATAACCTGTTATACCAAAAGTTTCAAGAACATATCATATTTAATTGACTGTTCACAAGAATGAAATTTACATAACATTACAAACGATATCAAAAATGCTTTCATGCATCGAGCCGGAATCCCTGGATTTGCAGATGAGACATGACCCACTTTGCCATTGTAATTTTGAAAGAATTTGTATAGATTTTACCATTTACCGCCATAGTGTTAGAGAGTTTACCTTTATACAAAATAAAATGTAATTACCGGAAATCACATAAGCCACATCGATTTTGGACAACAACTATCGATTGTCGCCGACATCAAATCGTCAATGACGATTTATTTATTTTACTCGGTATTCGCTGAACGCTAATATATATATATATGTATTTATTTACTTGAACTGGTAGTGAATGAAGCAATGCATGGTAGAGTTATAAAATGTATATTAACGTTTTATCTAAATAATAACACCCACATCTCTTACAATCATTCCATTCATTTCGAGTAATTACCATTGAAAAGCAATAGTCTAGAAAATATCTGAAATCCAAAATCTACAACGATTACGTGATTTCTGATAAAATACAAAATTCATCTTATTTGGAGGCGTGGTTTATTAAAAGAATATAATGGCAAAATAAAATGAAAAATATTACCCGTTTCGACCTGAAATAAAGCGCATAACATTTATTTTCTGTATATTTAGGGATAATCCAAGCATAAAGAAAATCAACGATAATTGCTGTCTCGGAAACATGTTGTCCCTTATCTTCCTCGTCTCCTGTGCCAATTAGTCGATCAACTGAAAAGGTGTACATGTAGTCGTAAATCTGATCAAAATGCAGATAAGTATGTTAATCAAAATCTTTGAAAGTGTATTAATGTATAATTATGTCATCTTTTGGATTTTTTGCGTATATTTAACTCCATACATATACAACAAAAAAGCATTCTGGGTAAGTTAAAATGTAAAGTATTGCGGGAATGCCGTACCGAATTTCACACAGGGCCATTGTTTGACCAACACATATTCTTGTCCTTTTTAGATTCTCCAAATCAGACTAGCTTTCCAAATAAACAATATATATTTGCATTTTGAGTCTGTTTTAGTGCATTTAGGATGTATGTAGGGAAAAGGCGCTCACCTTAGTGTATCAACTTTACCCTGAGAAATTTGAAGAAAATCCCCTGAATAAATGAAATATGTATGAATGAATTAGTGAAATTTAACAATATTTCTTTTAAGTTTGACTTTCGTTTTGTTATATGTGTTGCGGTGGATGTTTTTCTTGTCCATGACTTGTAAATCAAATTCACATGAAAAAAACACACATTATTTTGCTGCATCAAATGCGTAACAGTAAGTCTTGTTTTATTGCTTTATACAATTGCTAATACAAAGAGAAAGCAAAATGTGTAAATACATTCAAAACAAAAATCAATGACCAAACCTAAGAGGTCTTCTTCTACTATGTCATTAGAAAAATGACCTTATTTTCGAATCAAACATACTCTCACGATAATTCAGTTTGGATACATTTCCATAACTTGATCCTGAAATACTAGATAATTACCATAGGTTGCCGTAAAAGAAATAAAGTTGGGCTGGCTGGACCGTCTTTATGTCTCCACGGGTTTGTTCCCAATAATAATGACTTCTAATAAGAAATGGAATAGTTTGATAAATGGCGATCCTTACCACAAAATACAAATAATTAATATTTCATATCTGAATTTTAAGTAATATTCATGTGCGTCAAGGTGCTTTTATGGGACATGCAATATCAACGAGACTAGTAATATTCATGTGCGTCAAGGGTGCTTTTATGGGACATAAAATCAACGAGACTAGTAATATCATGTGCGTCAAGGGTGCTTTTATGGGACATACAATATCAACGAGACTAGTAATATTCATGTGTGTCAAGGTGCTTTATGGGACATGCAATATCAACGAGCTAGTAATATTCATGTGCGTCAAGGGTGCTTTTATGGGACATGCAATATCAACTAGACTAGTAATATTCATGTGCGTCAAGGGTGCTTTTATGGGACATGCATATCAACGAGACTAGTAATATTCATGTGCGTCATGGGTGCTTTTATGGGACATGCAATATCAACGAGACTAGTAATATTCATGTGCGTCAAGGGTGCTTTTATGGACATGCAATATCAACGAGACTAGTAATATTCTGTGCGTCAAGGGTGCTTTTAGGGACATAAAATATCAACGAGACTAGTAATATTCATGTGCGTCAAGGGTGCTTTAATGGACATAAAATATCAACGAGACTAGTAATATGCATATGCGTCAAGGGTGCTTTAATGGGACATAAAATATCAACGAGACTAGTAATATGCATATGCGTCAAGGGTGCTTTTATGGGACATAAAATATCAACGAGACTAGTAATATGCATATGCGTCAAGGGTGCTTTTATGGGACATAAAATATCAACGAGACTAGTAATATTCATGTGCGTCAAGGGTGCTTTTATGGGACATAAAATATCAACGAGACTAGTAATATTCATGTGCGTCAAGGGTACTTTTATGGGACATAAAATATCAACGAGACTAGTAATATTCATGTGCGTCAAGGGTGCTTTTATGGGACATAAAATATCAACGAGACTAGTAATATTTATGTGTGTCAAGGTGCTTTTATGGGACATAAAATATCAACGAGACTAGTAATATTCATGTGCGTCAAGGGTGCTTTTATGGGACATGCAATATCAACGAGACTAGTAATATTCATGTGCGTCAAGGGTGCTTTTATGGGACATGCAATATCAACGAGACTAGTAATATTCATGTGCGTCAAGGGTGCTTTTATTGGACATGCAATATCAACGAGACTAGTAATATTCATGTGCGTCAAGGGTGCTTTTATGGGACATACAATATCAACGAGACTAGTAATATTCATGTGCGTCAAGGGTGCTTTTATGGGACATACAATATCAACGAGACTAGTAATATTCATGTGCGTCAAGGGTGCTTTTATGGGACATAAAATATCAACGAGACTAGTAATATTCATGTGCGTCAAGGGTGCTTTTATGGGACATGCAATATCAACGAGACTAGTAATATTCATGTGCGTCAAGGGTGCTTTTATGGGACATGCAATATCAACGAGACTAGTAATATTCATGTGCGTCAAGGGTGCTTTTATGGGACATGCAATATCAACGAGACTAGTAATATTCATGTGCGTCAAGGGTGCTTTTATGGGACATGCAATATCAACGAGACTAGTAATATTTATGTGCGTCAAGGGTGCTTTTATGGGACATGCAATATCAACGAGACTAGTAATATTCATGTGCGTCAAGGGTGCTTTAATGGACATAAAATATCAACGAGACTAGTAATATGCATATGCGTCAAGGGTGCTTTAATGGGACATAAAATATCAACGAGACTAGTAATATGCATATGCGTCAAGGGTGCTTTTATGGGACATAAAATATCAACGAGACTAGTAATATGCATATGCGTCAAGGGTGCTTTTATGGGACATAAAATATCAACGAGACTAGTAATATTCATGTGCGTCAAGGGTGCTTTTATGGGACATAAAATATCAACGAGACTAGTAATATTCATGTGCGTCAAGGGTGCTTTTATGGGACATAAAATATCAACGAGACTAGTAATATTTATGTGTGTCAAGGTGCTTTTATGGGACATAAAATATCAACGAGACTAGTAATATTCATGTGCGTCAAGGGTGCTTTTATGGGACATAAAATATCAACGAGACTAGTAATATTCATGTGCGTCAAGGGTGCTTTTATGGGACATAAAATATCAACGAGACTAGTAATATTCATGTGCGTCAAGGGTGCTTTTATGGGACATACAATATCAACGAGACTAGTAATATTCATGTGCGTCAAGGGTGCTTTTATGGGACATACAATATCAACGAGACTAGTAATATTCATGTGCGTCAAGGGTGCTTTTATGGGACATACAATATCAACGAGACTAGTAATATTCATGTGCGTCAATGGTGCTTTTATGGGACATAAAATATCAACGAGACTAGTAATATTCATGTGCGTCAAGGGTGCTTTTATGGGACATAAAATATCAACGAGACTAGTAATATTCATGTGCGTCAAGAGTGCTTTTATGGGATATAAAATATCAACGAGACTAGTAATATTCATGTGCGTCAAGGGTGCTTTTATGGGACATACAATATCAACGAGACTAGTAATATTCATGTGCGTCAAGGGGGCTTTTATGGGACATACAATATCAACGAGACTAGTAATATTCATGTGCGTCAAGGGTGCTTTTATGGGACATACAATATCAACGAGACTAGTAATATTCATGTGCGTCAAGGGTGCTTTGATGGGACATACAATATCAACGAGACTAGTAATATTCATGTGCGTCAAGGGTGCTTTTATGGGACATAAAATATCAACGAGACTAGTAATATTCATGTGCGTCAAGGGTGCTTTTATGGGACATGCAATATCAACGAGACTAGTAATATTCATGTGCGTCAAGGGTGCTTTTATGGGACATGCAATATCAACGAGACTAGTAATATTCATATGCGTCAAGGGTGCTTTTATGGGACATACAATATCAACGAGACTAGTAATATTCATGTGCGTCAAGGGTGCTTTTATGGGACATACAATATCAACGAGACTAGTAATATTCATGTGCGTCAAGGGTGCTTTTATGGGACATACAATATCAACGAGACTAGTAATATTCATGTGCGTCAAGGGTGCTTTTATGGGACATAAAATATCAACGAGACTAGTAATATTCATGTGCGTCAAGGGTGCTTTTATGGGACATACAATATCAACGAGACTAGTAATATTCATGTGCGTCAAGGGTGCTTTGATGGGACATAAAATATCAACGAGACTAGTAATATTCATGTGCGTTAAGGGTGCTTTTATGGGACATACAATATCAACGAGACTAGTAATATGCATATGCGTCAAGGGTGCTTTTATGGGACATACAATATCAACGAGTCTAGTAATATGCATATGCGTCAAGGGTGCTTTGATGGGACATACACTATCAACGAGACTAGTAAGATGCATATGCGTCAAGGGTGCTTTTATGGGACATAAAATATCAACGAGACTAGTAATATGCATATGCGTCAAGGGTGCTTTGATGGGACATACACTATCAACGAGACTAGTAATATGCATATGCGTCAAGGGTGCTTTGATGGGACATACACTATCAACGAGACTAGTAATATGCATATGCGTCAAGGGTGCTTTGATGGGACATACACTATCAACGAGACTAGTAATATGCATATGCGTCAAGGGTGCTTTTATGGGACATAAAATATCAACGAGACTAGTAATATGCATGTGCGTCAAGGGTGCTTTTATGGGACATAAAATATCAACGAGACTAGTAATATGCATGTGCGTCAAGGGTGCTTTTATGGGACATAAAATATCAACGAGACTAGTAATATTCATGTGCGTCAAGGGTGCTTTTATGGGACATGCAATATCAACGAGACTAGTTATATTCATGTGCGTCAAGGGTGCTTTTATGGGACATAAAATATCAACGAGACTAGTAATATTCATGTGCGTCAAGGGTGCTTTTATGGGACATACACTATCAACGAGACTAGTAATATTCATGTGCGTCAAGGGTGCTTTTATGGGACATACACTATCAACGAGACTAGTAATATTCATGTGCGTCAAGGGTGCTTTTATGGGACATACACTATCAACGAGACTAGTAATATTCATGTGCGTCAAGGGTGCTTTTATGGGACATACAATATCAACGAGACTAGTAATATTCATGTGCGTCAAGGGTGCTTTTATGGGACATACAATATTAACGAGACTAGTAATATTCATGTGCGTCAAGGGTACTTTTATGGGACATACAATATCAACGAGACTAGTAATATTCATGTGCGTCAAGGGTGCTTTTATGGGACATAAAATATCAACGAGACTAGTAATATTCATGTGCGTCAAGGGTGCTTTTATGGGACATAAAATATCAACGAGACTAGTAATATTCATGTGCGTCAAGGGTGCTTTTATGGGACATACAAATGTGCGTCAAGGGTGCTTTTATGGGACATAAAATATCAACGAGACTAGTAATATTCATGTGCGTCAAGGGTGCTTTTATGGGACATAAAATATCAACGAGACTAGTAATATTCATGTGCGTCAAGGGTGCTTTTATGGGACATGCAATATCAACGAGACTAGTAATATTCATGTGCGTCAAGGGTGCTTTTATGGGACATGCAATATCAACGAGACTAGTAATATTCATGTGCGTCAAGGGTGCTTTTATGGGACATGCAATATCAACGAGACTAGTAATATTCATGTGCGTCAAGGGTGCTTTTATGGGACATAAAATATCAACGAGACTAGTAATATTCATGTGCGTCAAGGGTGCTTTTATGGGACATAAAATATCAACGAGACTAGTAATATTCATGTGCGTCAATGGTGCTTTTATGGGACATAACATATCAACGAGACTAGTAATATTCATGTGCGTCAAGGGTGCTTTTATGGGACATACAATATCAACGAGACTAGTTATATTCATGTGCGTCAAGCGTGCTTTTATGGGACATAAAATATCAACGAGACTAGTAATATTTATGTGCGTCAAGGGTGCTTTTATGGGACATACACTATCAACGAGACTAGTAATATTCATGTGCGTCAAGGGTGCTTTTATGGGACATACACTATCAACGAGACTAGTAATATTCATGTGCGTCAAGGGTGCTTTTATGGGACATACAATATCAACGAGACTAGTAATATTCATGTGCGTCAAGGGTGCTTTTATGGGACATACAATATCAACGAGACTAGTAATATTCATGTGCGTCAAGGGTGCTTTTATGGGACATGCAATATCAACGAGACTAGTAATATTCATGTGCGTCAAGGGTGCTTTTATGGGACATAAAATATCAACGAGACTAGTAATATTCATGTGCGTCAAGGGTGCTTTTATGGGACATAAAATATCAACGAGACTAGTAATATTCATGTGCGTCAAGGGTGCTTTAATGGACATAAAATATCAACGAGACTAGTAATATGCATATGCGTCAAGGGTGCTTTAATGGGACATAAAATATTAACGAGACTAGTAATATGCATATGCGTCAAGGGTGCTTTTATGGGACATAAAATATCAACGAGACTAGTAATATGCATATGCGTCAAGGGTGCTTTTATGGGACATACAATATCAACGAGACTAGTAATATTCATGTGCGTCAAGGGTGCTTTTATGGGACATACAATATCAACGAGACTAGTAATATTCATGTGCGTCAAGGGTGCTTTTATGGGACATAAAATATCAACGAGACTAGTAATATTCATGTGCGTCAAGGGTGCTTTTATGGGACATAAAATATCAACGAGACTAGTAATATTCATGTGCGTCAAGGGTGCTTTTATGGGACATACAATATCAACGAGACTAGTAATATTCATGTGCGTCAAGGGTGCTTTTATGGGACATACAATATCAACGAGACTAGTAATATTCATGTGCGTCAAGGGTGCTTTTATGGGACATACAATATCAACGAGACTAGTAATATTCATGTGCGTCAAGGGTGCTTTTATGGGACACAAAATATCAACGAGACTAGTAATATTCATGTGCGTCAAGGGTGCTTTTATGGGACACAAAATATCAACGAGACTAGTAATATTCATGTGCGTCAAGGGTGCTTTTATGGGACATACAATATCAACGAGACTAGTAATATTCATGTGCGTCAAGGGTGCTTTTATGGGACATAAAATATCAACGAGACTAGTAATATTCATGTGCGTCAAGGGTGCTTTTATGGGACATAAAATATCAACGAGACTAGTAATATTCATGTGCGTCAAGGGTGCTTTTATGGGACATGCAATATCAACGAGACTAGTAATATTCATGTGCGTCAAGGGTGCTTTTATGGGACATGCAATATCAACGAGACTAGTAATATTCATGTGCGTCAAGGGTGCTTTTATGGGACATAAAATATCAACGAGACTAGTAATATTCATGTGCGTCAAGGGTGCTTTTATGGGACATACAATATCAACGAGACTAGTAATATTCATGTGCGTCAAGGGTGCTTTTATGGGACATACAATATCAACGAGACTAGTAATATTCATGTGCGTCAAGGGTCTTTTATGGGACATGCAATATCAACGAGACTAGTAATATTCATGTGCGTCAAGGGTGCTTTTATGGGACATGCAATATCAACGAGACTAGTAATATTCATGTGCGTCAAGGGTGCTTTTATGGGACATGCAATATCAACGAGACTAGTAATATTCATGTGCGTCAAGGGTGCTTTTATGGGACATAAAATATCAACGAGACTAGTAATATTCATGTGCGTCAAGGGTGCTTTTATGGGACATGCAATATCAACGAGACTAGTAATATTCATGTGCGTCAAGGGTGCTTTTATGGGACATGCAATATCAACGAGACTAGTAATATTCATGTGCGTCAAGGGTGCTTTTATGGGACATGCAATATCAACGAGACTAGTAATATTCATGTGCGTCAAGGGTGCTTTTATGGGACATGCAATATCAACGAGACTAGTAATATTCATGTGCGTCAAGGGTGCTTTTATGGGACATAAAATATCAACGAGACTAGTAATATTCATGTGCGTCAAGGGTGCTTTAATGGACATAAAATATCAACGAGACTAGTAATATGCATATGCGTCAAGGGTGCTTTAATGGGACATAAAATATCAACGAGACTAGTAATATTCATGTGCGTCAAGGGTACTTTTATGGGACATAAAATATCAACGAGACTAGTAATATTCATGTGCGTCAAGGGTGCTTTTATGGGACATAAAATATCAACGAGACTAGTAATATGCATATGTGTCAAGGGTACTTTTATGGGACATAAAATATCAACGAGACTAGTAATATTCATGTGCGTCAAGGGTGCTTTTATGGGACATAAAATATCAACGAGACTAGTAATATTCATGTGCGTCAAGGGTGCTTTTATGGGACATAAAATATCAACGAGACTAGTAATATTCATGTGCGTCAAGGGTGCTTTTATGGGACATGCAATATCAACGAGACTTGTAATATTCATGTGCGTCAAGGGTGCTTTTATGGGACATGCAATATCAACGAGACTAGTAATATTCATGTGCGTCAAGGGTGCTTTTATGGGACATGCAATATCAACGAGACTAGTAATATTCATGTGCGTCAAGGGTGCTTTTATGGGACATGCAATATCAACGAGACTAGTAATATTCCTGTGCGTCAAGGGTGCTTTTATGGGACATGCAATATCAACGAGACTAGTAATATTCATGTGCGTCAAGGGTGCTTTTATGGGACATACAATATCAACGAGACTAGTTATATTCATGTGCGTCAAGGGTGCTTTTATGGGACATAAAATATCAACGAGACTAGTAATATTCATGTGCGTCAAGGGTGCTTTTATGGGACATAAAATATCAACGAGACTAGTAATATTCATGTGCGTCAAGGGTGCTTTTATGGGACATAAAATATCAACGAGACTAGTAATATTCATGTGCGTCAAGGGTGCTTTTATGGGACATACAAATGTGCGTCAAGAGTGCTTTTATGGGACATAAAATATCAACGAGACTAGTAATATTCATGTGCGTCAAGGGTGCTTTTATGGGACATAAAATATCAACGAGACTAGTAATATTCATGTGCGTCAAGGGTGCTTTTATGGGACATGCAATATCAACGAGACTAGTAATATTCATGTGCGTCAAGGGTGCTTTTATGGGACATGCAATATCAACGAGACTAGTAATATTCATGTGCGTCAAGGGTGCTTTTATGGGACATGCAATATCAACGAGACTAGTAATATTCATGTGCGTCAAGGGTGCTTTTATGGGACATGCAATATCAACGAGACTAGTAATATTCATGTGCGTCAAGGGTGCTTTTATGGGACATAACATATCAACGAGACTAGTAATATTCATGTGCGTCAAGGGTGCTTTTATGGGACATACAATATCAACGAGACCAGTTATATTCATGTGCGTCAAGCGTGCTTTTATGGGAAATAAAATATCAACGAGACTAGTAATATTCATGTGCGTCAAGGGTGCTTTTATGGGACATACACTATCAACGAGACTAGTAATATTCATGTGCGTCAAGGGTGCTTTTATGGGACATACACTATCAACGAGACTAGTAATATTCATGTGCGTCAAGGGTGCTTTTATGGGACATACAATATCAACGAGACTAGTAATATTCATGTGCGTCAAGGGTGCTTTTATGGGACATACAATATCAACGAGACTAGTAATATTCATGTGCGTCAAGGGTGCTTTTATGGGACACAAAATATCAACGAGACTAGTAATATTCATGTGCGTCAAGGGTGCTTTTATGGGACACAAAATATCAACGAGACTAGTAATATTCATGTGCGTCAAGGGTGCTTTTATGGGACACAAAATATCAACGAGACTAGAAATATTCATGTGCGTCAAGGTGCTTTTATGGGACACAAAATATCAACGAGACTAGAAATATTCATGTGCGTCAAGGGTGCTTTTATGGGACACAAAATATCAACGAGACTAGTAATATTCATGTGCGTCAAGGGTGCTTTTATGGGACATAAAATATCAACGAGACTAGTAATATTCATGTGCGTCAAGGGTGCTTTTATGGGACATACAATATCAACGAGACTAGTAATATTCATGTGCGTTAAAGGTGCTTTTATGGGACATACAATATCAACGAGACTAGTAATATTCATGTGCGTCAAGGGTGCTTTGATGGGACATAAAATATCAACGAGACTAGTAATATTCATGTGCGTCAAGGGTGCTTTTATGGGACATAAAATATCAACGAGACTAGTAATATTCATGTGCGTCAAGGGTGCTTTTATGGGACATACAATATCAACGAGACTAGTAATATTCATGTGCGTCAAGGGTGCTTTTATGGGATATAAAATATCAACGAGACTAGTAATATTCATGTGCGTCAAGGGTGCTTTTATGGGATATAAAATATCAACGAGACTCGTAATATTCATGTGCGTCAAGGGTGCTTTTATGGGACATAAAATATCAACGAGACTAGTAATATTCATGTGCGTCAAGGGTGCTTTTATGGGACATACAATATCAACGAGACTAGTAATATTCATGTGCGTCAAAGGTGCTTTTATGGGACATACAATATCAACGAGACTAGTAATATTCATGTGCGTCAAGGGTGCTTTTATGGGATATAAAATATCAACGAGACTCGTAATATTCATGTGCGTCAAGGGTGCTTTTATGGGACATAAAATATCAACGAGACTAGTAATATTCATGTGCGTCAAGGGTGCTTTTATGGGACATAAAATATCAACGAGACTAGTAATATTCATGTGCGTCAAGGGTGCTTTTATGGGACATACAATATCAACGAGACTAGTAATATTCATGTGCGTCAAGGGTGCTTTTATGGGACATACAATATCAACGAGACTAGTAATATTCATGTGCGTCAAGGGTGCTTTTATGGGACATACAATATCAACGAGACTAGTAATATTCATGTGCGTCAAGGGTGCTTTTATGGGACATACAATATCAACGAGACTAGTAATATTCATATGCGTCAAGGGTGCTTTTATGGGACATAAAATATCAACGAGACTAGTAATATTCATGTGCGTCAAGGGTGCTTTTATGGGACATAAAATATCAGCGAGACTAGTAATATTCATGTGCGTCAAGGGTGCTTTTATGGGACATACAATATCAACGAGACTAGTAATATTCATGTGCGTCAAGGGTGCTTTTATGGGACATAAAATATCAACGAGACTAGTAATATTCATGTGCGTCAAGGGTGCTTTTATGGGACATAAAATATCAACGAGACTAGTAATATTCATGTGCGTCAAGGGTGCTTTTATGGGACATAAAATATCAACGAGACTAGTAATATTCATGTGCGTCAAGGGTGCTTTTATGGGACATAAAATATCAACGAGACTAGTAATATTCATGTGCGTCAAGGTTGCTTTTATGGGACATAAAATATCAACGAGACTAGTAATATTCATGTGCGTCAAGGGTGCTTTTATGGGACATAAAATATCAACGAGACTAGTAATATTCATGTGCGTCAAGGGTGCTTTTATGGGACATACAATATCAACGAGACTAGTAATATTCATGTGCGTCAAGGGTGCTTTTATGGGACATAAAATATCAACGAGACTAGTAATATTCATGTGCGTCAAGGGTGCTTTTATGGGACATAAAATATCAACGAGACTAGTAATATTCATGTGCGTCAAGGGTGCTTTTATGGGACATAAAATATCAACGAGACTAGTAATATTCATGTGCGTCAAGGGTGCTTTTATGGGACATAAAATATCAACGAGACTAGTAATATTCATGTGCGTCAAGGGTGCTTTTATGGGACATAAAATATCAACGAGACTTGTAATATTCATGTGCGTCAAGGGTGCTTTTATGGGACATAAAATATCAACGAGACTAGTAATATTCATGTGCGTCAAGGGTGCTTTTATGGGACATAAAATATCAACGAGACTAGTAATATTCATGTGCGTCAAGGGTGCTTTTATGGGACATAAAATATCAACGAGACTAGTAATATTCATGTGCGTCAAGGGTGCTTTTATGGGACATAAAATATCAACGAGACTAGTAATATTCATGTGCGTCAAGGGTGCTTTTATGGGACATACAATATCAACGAGACTAGTAATATTCATATGCGTCAAGGGTGCTTTTATGGGACATAAAATATCAACGAGACTAGTAATATTCATGTGCGTCAAGGGTGCTTTTATGGGACATAAAATAGCAACGAGACTAGTAATATTCATGTGCGTCAAGGGTGCTTTTATGGGACATACAATATCAACGAGACTAGTAATATTCATGTGCGTCAAGGGTGCTTTTATGGGACATACAATATCAACGAGACTAGTAATATTCATATGCGTCAAGGGTGCTTTTATGGGACATAAAATATCAACGAGACTAGTAATATTCATGTGCGTCAAGGGTGCTTTTATGGGACATACAATATCAACGAGACTAGTAATATTCATGTGCGTCAAGGGTGCTTTTATGGGACATAAAATATCAACGAGACTAGTAATATTCATGTGCGTCAAGGGTGCTTTTATGGGACATAAAATATCAACGAGACTAGTAATATTCATGTGCGTCAAGGGTGCTTTTATGGGACATACAATATCAACGAGACTAGTAATATTCATGTGCGTCAAGGGTGCTTTTATGGGACATACAATATCAACGAGACTAGTAATATTCATATGCGTCAAGGGTGCTTTTATGGGACATACAATATCAACGAGACTAGTAATATTCATGTGCGTCAAGGGTGCTTTTATGGGACATACAATATCAACGAGACTAGTAATATTCATGTGCGTCAAGGGTGCTTTTATGGGACATACAATATCAACGAGACTAGTAATATTCATATGCGTCAAGGGTGCTTTTATGGGACATAAAATATCAACGAGACTAGTAATATTCATATGCGTCAAGGGTGCATAAATGGGACATAAAATATCAACGAGACTAGTAATATTCATATGCGTCAAGGGTGCATAAATGGGACATAAAATATCAACGAGACTAGTAATATTCATATGCGTCAAGGGTGCTTTTATGGGACATAAAATATCAACGAGACTAGTAATATTCATATGCGTCAAGAGTGCATAAATGGGACATAAAATATCAACGAGACTAGTAATATTCATATGCGTCAAGGGTGCATAAATGGGACATAAAATATCAACGAGACTAGTAATATTCATATGCGTCAAGGGTGCATAAATGGGACATAAAATATCAACGAGACTAGTAATATTCATATGCGTCAAGGGTGCATAAATGGGACATAAAATATCAACGAGACTAGTAATATTCATATGCGTCAAGGGTGCATAAATGGGACATAAAATATCAACGAAAATAGTAATATTCATATGCGTCAATGGCAAGAGCAAATGTTTAAAAGTGCTGAAATAGGGCATTACATTTATTTGGGATATTATATATGTGCTTTAATGGGACATTAAATTGCAATAGACTTTCAAGAACATTTGCATAAATGTTGCTTACATTTGGCAATAAGTTTGCAAAAAACGTACTTTAGGGGAGCGTGAATTGGACACAAAATTGAAATCAGAATTGAAAAAACATATGCTTAAATGGTGCTTCAAAGGGACTCAAATAACTGGCGTATGCAGTGTCAAGCTTGAGAATGTTGTTTTAGAATGAAATCCTAATAATACTCAAGGTTGGGATTGGTGTAATGATTTAGGTGTTCGTCTTTTGCCAAGGAGAGTTTGAACTCCACTATGGATACTATTCATTACATCACAAAATAGACACAAGAACAGGTTAAAACCCACAGTAAACGGGATTAAGCTATCAGCTTTCGCCAAAATTGAGCTTAAAGAAACGCGTATATTCTAATAAAACCAAAACCGTATACATAGTTTTCATACTTTGTTTTGGTATTCTACAATGTACTTGTTGATAATATGTATATCATTTCCAGTACAAGTCTTACCCAGTTCGTCAGGGAGACGGATCTTGTCTCAAAATCCGGTTATGCGATACACCAGGTATCGGCGAACATTCGGCAATGGACATTGTAAACCTGCACTTCCTTCTAGACGGACACTTACCGAATTTATTTCAGGTTAGAATTTAAATAAATCAACACACTCTTATATGCTTAATGTTATTATGCGCCCCTTCGAAGAAGAGGGGTATATTGCTTTGCACATGTCGGTCGGTAGGTCGGTCGGTAGGTGGGTCGGTCGGTCGGTCGGTGCGTCGGTAGACCAAAGCTTGTCCGAATGATAACTCAACAATTCCTGGATATATGGTCATCAAACTTGACATGACGGTTGGGCCTGACCAGTAGATGACCCTTATTGATTTTAGGGCTCATCGGTTTAAAGGTCAAGGTCACAGTGACATTTAATTGTAAAATAATTTTAACGCTTGTCCGAGTGATAACTCAGCAATGCCTACACCTATGGCCATCAAACTTGATATGGAAATTGGGCCTTTTTGGGGGCCATCCGGCCAAAGGTCAAGGTCACAGTGACCTTGAATGGTAAAAGGTTGTCCGTGTGATAACTCAAAAATGCCTGCACCCATGGCCCTCATACTTGACGTGGATGTTGGGCCTGACCAGTAGCTGACCCCTATTGATTTTGGGGCTCATCGGGTCAAAGGTCAAGGTCACAGTGACCTTGAATGGTAAAAGGTTGTCTGAGTGATAACTCAAAAATGGCTGTACCCATGGCCCTCATAATTAACTTGGAGGTTTGGCTTGACCAGTAGATGACCCCTTTTGTTTTTGGGGGTCATTGGGCCACAGGTCAATGTCACAGTGACCTTGAATGGTTAATGGTTTTCCATGTGATAACTCGACAATGCCTGCACCCATAGCCGTTAAACTTGAGTTGGAGGTTGGGCCTGAACAGAAGATGACCCCTATTGTTTTGGGGGGTCATTGGGCCAAAGGTTAAGGTCACAGTAACCTTGAATGGTAAAAGGTTGTCCGAGTGATAACTCAACAATGCCTGCACCCATGGCCATCAAACTTGACATGGAGGTTGGGCCTGACCAGTAGATTGCCCCTTTTAATTTAAGGGGTCATTGACCAAAGGTCAAGGTCACAGTGACTTTGCAGTGATTTTTTTTCGTCAATTTTACTGCCGAATATCGGCTGTTTCCCCTCGCCAAAAAATGTCCATTTTTCCCAAAAAGTCGTCATCTATTCCCAAATTTTGTTCCTTTTTTCCCAAACTAACTGAATAATTTTAAATTGTAACTGGCAAATTTTATTTGAAATTTGTATTGATGTTATTTCTATTGGAGACGCGATTTTACATAAACGATTTTATAAATTCGCGCAGACGCTTTATTTTGCACGGAATAATCGCCCAGATGACAGTGACGTTTGTTTTTGTTCCGGTTTTAAAAAGACGCTTTATTTTGTACGATAACATCGCCCAGCTGACCTAGAGTTTGTTTATATTCCGGTTTAAGCTGTCAAACGTTTAAACATGGTATAATTTCCAAAATGTCCCACAATAGCCATAGAAATAGAAAGCTGAGATAAGCAAAGAATATCTGAAACAATGAGTCAAGATCATTCCATTTAAATATCTATATGAAAAAGTTTTACTACATATACACAGTGCTGTTTTAGTACAGTTTTACTGAGTGACAATATGTGACAGTTGTATTAGAATTTATTGATAATGTTCATTAATGTGTTTCTCTGTTAGACCATTCCATTTGATGAGAATATGATTTCTTACTGAAATATTGCTGTGTTTGTATTGAGCAACAATAGAAGACATTTGTATTGGGGTTGTTAATAGTATATCCATGTGCTTCTCTGTTAGCCTCAGTAACAGTATTGGATGGCAAAAATGAGAAAGACTAGTCTTAATGTGTAACACCTTGTGACTTTTGTTTTATGTAGTTCTGTATCTAAAGTTTATGTTTTATAAAGTTATGAATGTGTAGCACCTAGTTTTAAATGTATTTCCCCTTTAATGTATTAAATGACATTAGTAAGAGCAAAAACATAAGTAATTACAGTATATGTTTAACAACAATTCCTTTTTTCCCAATTTGGAGACTTAACGCGCTTATTTTCCCAATTCAAAAGGCACAGGCGGTAAAATTATTTTCAAAAAAATCACTGCTTTGAACGATAAAAAGGTTGTCACAGTGATAACTCAACAATGCCTGCCTTCATGGCCCTCAAACTTGACTTGGAGGTTGGGCCTGACCAGTAGATGACCCCTATTGTTTTAAGGGGTCATTTGGCAAATGGTCAAGGTCACAGTGACCTTGAAAGCAAACTTGATCGTTCCTGGACCTATGGTCATCAAGGTTGGGCCTGACCAATAGATGACCCCTCGAAGACTTTGGGGGTCATCGGGCCAAGGTCAAAGTCACAGTAACCTTTAATGCAAAAAAGTTAACAAATCTTCTTGCAGTGATATCTCAACAATGCCTGAACCTATCATCATCAAACTCGACATGGAAGTGTGGCCTGACCAGGAGATGACCTTTATTGGTTTTAGGATTCATTGGGTCAAAAGTCAAGTTCACAGTGACCTTAAATGCGAAAATGTTTCAAGTGATAATTCGACAATGCCTGCACCCATGGCCCTCAAACTTACTTTGGATTTGTGTCTGACCTGTAGATGACCCCTTATGATTTTAGGGGTCATCGGGTCAAAGGTCAAGGTTACAGTGGCCTTGAACAAAAAAGCTTGTCTGTGTGATGACTTGTCAATGCCTGCACCCATGGCCCTCAAACTTGACATTTAGATTTTTGATGACCAGCTGATGACTCCTATGGATTTTGAGGTCATAAAGTCAAAGGTCATGGTCATAACACACTCTATCCTCAAACTATGAATGTTCATAATCTTAAAACTGCCTCAACGGCATCCAATGTCAGTGACAAATCAGCTGTCATTTCGGTATATGCATATTTCATTCAATTGTCCATATAATCCTGATAACATGGTGCTCAGGGGGGAGGGGCATAATGTTTGACAAACATCTCTTGTTTTTCTTCCTTTTAACCAACCTATATTTGCATCGCTATTAATTGTTTAAAAGTCAAAGTTTCTTGACAGGGTTATATATGGTAACCTTTCAATGCAGCTGGCGTAAATGATAACTGGACCTGTCCTTCGTCCCCCGTGTAGTCATTTACGTCCTGTCTTTCGTTAACATTGTAGTCGTTTAAGTCCTGTTCTTCAGTCTGAGAGAAGTTGTTTATGTCCTGGTGCGTGGTTCTCAGAAAAATCGTTTTTGTCCTGGTTCTTCGTTCACAGTGTTGTCATTTATAAATGTCCTGTCTTTCGTCCACAATGTAGCAATACATGTCCTGGTTCATCGTCCACTGTGTAGTCGTAAATGTCATGGCCCTTCATCTACAGTGTATTCGTTAATGTCCTGGCCCTTCGTCCATAGTGTAGTCGTTAATGTCCTGGCCCTTCGTCCATAGTGTAGTCGTTAATGTACAGACGGTTCGTCCACAGTGTAGTCGTTAATGTCCAGGTGCTTCGTCCACAGTGTAGTCGTTAATGTCATGGACCTGCGTCAATAATGAAGTCATTAATATTTTAGCTCTCCGTCCATAGTGTAGTTGTTAATTCCCTGAACCTTAGTCCAAAGTGTGGTCGTTTATGTTCTAGACCTTCGCCCACAGTGTATTCGTAAATGTCCTGTACCTTAATCCACAGTGCAGTCGTTAATGTCCTGGACCTTCGTCAACAGTGTAGTCATAAATGGCCTGGGTCTTCGTCTCCAATGTAGTAATTTAAGTCATGGACCTTTGTCCAAAGTGTAGTCCGTTAATGTCCTGGACCTTCGTTCACAGTGAAGTCGTTAATGTCTTTGCTCTCCGTTCACAGTGTAGTCGTTAATGTCCTTGCTCTCCGTTCACAGTGTAGTCGTTAATGTCCTTGCTCTCCCGTTCACAGTGTAGTCGTTAATGTCCTTGCTCTCCGTTCACAATGTAGTCGGTAGTGTCCTTGCTTTCCGTTCACAGTGTAGTCGTTAATGTCCTTGCTCTCCATTAACATTGTAGTCGTTAATGTCCTTGCTCTCCGTTCACAGTGTAGTCGTTTATGTCCATGTTTTCCGTTAACAGTGTAGTCGTTAATGTCCTTGCTCTCGGTCGTTCAGAGTGTAGTCGTTAATGTCCTTGCTCTCCGTTCACAGTGAAGTCGTTAATGTCCTTGCTCTCTGTTCACAGTGTAGTCCTTAATTTCCCTTGCTCTCCGTTCACAGTGTAGTCTTTAATTTTCTTGTTCTCCGTTCACAGTGTAGCCATTGATGCCCTTGCTCTTCGTTCACAGTGAAGTCGTTAATGTATTTGCTCTCCGTTCACAGTGTAGTCGTGTATGTCTTTGCTCTCCGTTCACAGTGTACTCGTTAATGTCTTTGCTCTTCGTTCACAGTGTAGTTGTTAATGTTATTGCTCTCCTTTCAAAGTGTAGTCGTTAATGTCCTGGTTCTTCGTCCACATTTATATAAATGTAATTATTTTTTCTATTAAATGTTGTACGTATAGTGTTTGAATTTCTCTCGTATGTATATGTATCATTATTTCAAATGTCATTTCAGTTCATTCCTTCTCGCCATGTGAGCATCAAGACAGCTGGACTTATTCAACAACCAACTCTTTCCGACGAAGTCCACAGCGTTGCTTTTGTATTAGATGCCTCAACCCTCAGCGATATGTCGCCAGCAGTCACAACTTGGCTGAATGACTGCAAGAAAATGGTACAAGAAAAAGGTATTTTAATTGATACGATACAGTATACACTTGGGGAAATACATTATGAAGATGAAAATACGAGTTTTCGACTGTGGCTTTCTCTCGTACATGGTTGTATTTTCAAGTATTTTTGTATTTTTCATCGTAGTATTTAATTGTTCTTTCTGTTTTGTATAAAAACAGAATTTCCTAATTTTCATGTCTTACATATGTGTAAAATAATACGGTAAGTGTTGTGATATTTGAGCGAAACTTGTTTTATTTGTTATATTTTTATGTCTTGTTCCAATATTCATTTGTTGGTTTCCGTCTTACCATAATGTCTCTAGGTTTATAAAAAGTGTTTGGCAATTAGGCTTGCCCCTGTAGTTTAATGGTTAATCTAGAATTATTGATATTAAATCTTGGGGACTGACGTTTGAAAAGCGGTAAAATTCTACTTCAACATCTTTATTCATTTCCAAGGCATGTCCCTTTAACTGACAGTCCTTTTTGTTACTCTCTTGGATGCGATCTTCCTGATTCATTGCTGATATTTCTAGTACAAAGCAACAATAAATGCGATCTAACAGTGAAACAACAAATCCGATCTACCTGTTTCACTGCTTATATTACTAGTTTATGACAAAACTAGATGTGGTCCACCTGGTTTAGACAACTAGATAAACATAATATAAAGCATTTACCTTAAACATCTGAATAACACAATGCTAGGTACACTATAGGTTTTGAAACGGTTATATGTCGAACGAAAATTATGTAAAAATGCTAACAAAATGATTGTTTCAATGATAAACCGTCAAAGATTTATTTCAAAGCTGTATTGATTCTAATAATTTAAAAATCCTTTTTTGCCAACAAGCATTGGTGAGGCAATTGAAATTTTATTTTTGGGCTTGTGTTGATGGATTTATGTAAATAAGGAGAAAGCTTTAACTCTGTCGACACTAGGTAGTTAGTCGGAAGCAGTCAAATGGCTTTTAAATTCAAACCTTTGTTTCTTTTCTTTACCAATGCAAGGAGAGTTGCTTTTGAAACAAACTAGGCATTTTAGCCTCCTTCCTTAATTTACCTTAACATGATTTCATATGATTTCGATTTTCAGGCATACCACTGGTGGTAATTCTTACACAAATTGACAAACTTCACGAAGAAGTAGCAGACAATCTGGCAGACGTTTTCAATCATTCAGACGTCAAGGCCGCTGTAGACAAAGCATCCGAGACGCTAAGTATTCCACCAAACCACGTGTTTCCGGTGAAGAACTACCACACTGAGGTAGAAACAGAAGTGTCAATAGACTCACTTGCTCTTATGGCGCTCCAGAAGATGATTTTCATGGCCTCGGATTTCCTGGAGGAGCGCATGTTCAGCAAAGAAGAATGTCCAACGGAGCCGAACGAAGTGACCGAGTCTGATACTGCATAGACTTTGAACAGTCTTGGAGATGTTTGGTAAAGAGATTACCATACCCTAATCCAAGAGACATATTTCAGTACACAAAACTTAGTATTATAGGGTAAGGTGATACCCGATCAGTGATTTTTTTTGTATTGATTAACTGCCCATGCCTTTTTGAGTCGGACAATAAGTCTTTAATTTGGGGAAAATAAGATTTACTAAATTAAGATACGTTTTAAAAATATTTCATTTACTCCATTGATAAACATTTTAAGAATTGTTTACTCGCATAAACATAATACCCTTGTCATTGGACCATTTTAGAATATTTACACTAAGTATGTTGATTTACAGATCTAGATGAAATATTTCAAATGACATGATTCCATATATTTCGTAAATTCCAATATAAGCATAAAAGTAAAGGAGCACTAGGTTGTCTGTGACTGTAAACGGAAATCCCGAATAGAAGACAGATGAAATGTTCAACAAACGGATTAGGTTTTTTTGCCATTAATGGTACATCGTATTGATCATTTATCATGTATCGATTAAGCTATTTTAATGAGTGTGTGGTCTGTGTGTGGTGTTCATATTTGTGTGTGTTGTATGTTTGTGTCTATAGTTCATTGTCATGTTTTACAGGTTTTATTTTGAATGTTTGACTAATGAGCTTGTCTATGTAGTTTTTGCTGTATAATTGTATCGTTGAAATGCCTTTAATTGTGTTTGCAGTCTTTTTGTCTTTTTCGCCACATAAAGTGATATCGAACACTGCTTGTTTTGTAATCAAATCATTTCTGCTTAAATATGTAATTTAAATTAGTATATGGATTATGCAATGGAAACATCGTCTCATCAACGGAAATATAAATAAGAAAACTTAAATGTTTTCATTTAACAATAAGATATCACAAACATAAACTGAAATAAAAATTATCATCTATGAGAAGTAAATAATTTGGAGGATTACACAATCACGTTGCTGCTGCATTTAAAGGAACTATTTAAAATTGGCAAATACTCTTGAAAAATAGTTCTAGGCCCAAATGCCAGTATTACAAATCGGGCGTTGTAGTTAAGCTCAATAACTGAAAAATTTCGCCATGTAGAAAATTTCTAAAGATGTTAAAATAGTGTCTTTGAAGTCATTGACTATGAAGTTAATTGTCTTTGAAAGACAAATAATTCGCACTCGCACAAGTGAAAATACTTCGTATATACTGTTAAAGCGTGTTTGGATAGCGAAATTGTTGGGACCCCGATATGGCCATAGAAGTGCAACATAAACCTATTCCGTCCAGTCTCCGAAAGTGCTGACGTTTTAAACGGCTTCAGTATTGCATATATTCTAAAATCATCATCGAGGGTAATATTTGGTCTAGTGGTATGAGTGTCCGCCACACACCTAACAGGTGGACTTTATCCCCTTCAAGGGTAATCCTCATTATTTCTAAAAATAAACACAAGTACTGGTTTCTATCTAGGAAACGCACTCGAGCATGACATCACTATAAACCTGTCAGCTTTCATCAAAATCGAGCTAATTTAGAATAAACCTTAAAATAAACTTCATTGTTGTCTAAATTAAAACTGAAAGGTGCGAAAATGGAACGAATAATATATTGCACTGATGCTTTTCAATTTTTATCTTAATATTTTGAACATCCGAAATAAATAACGCACTCAAAATTTTAGTCACCCAATCGGTAAAATACCATTGTCTAAAACAAGTGAGTACTGCGCACAACAGCAACACTGACATTGAATAATTATACAGCGTTATCTGCACGACTTATTCACATGTTAAAACGTAAATAACATCAAACTTATATTCCAGTCTTCAGATACGAAATTTTAGTTTATATATTAGAATGTACATAAAACACACAGTTATGCGAAAATACATAATAATGGAAAACACATAGTTATGCGAGAATACACAGTTTTTTGAGCGTGAAGAAGAGTGCATTGAGAAGTAGTTGTAAAACATATCTAAACATTGTAAAAACTGTAAACATACACGCAAGTGCGTTGTATGCAAACTAATCAAATTATTTTAATTATGAAAACAATACTTCAACACAGTTTTAACATTATAACGTATATAAAACTGTAGCCACAACATTATGGTTAGATTTTTCTTCAAATATGTTAGTACACATCTTACCAATGTTAAAACAAACGCAAGTACAATGTATTCAAATTAACTAACAACTTAATTATGAAACCAAGCTTTATCTTTTAGCTAGTATCTAAAATTATAGACAATACATTATGGTTAGTAATATTTCTTCAAATATGTTAATACATATCTTACAAATGTTAAAACAAACGCAATTGCAATGTATTAAAATTAATTCAATCGAACTAATTATGAAAAGAATGCTACAACATAGCTTAAATATTAATACAGTATCTAAAACTGTAGCACAGCATTATGTTCTTTACTTCATCTTTTGAGTACATATCTTACAAATGTAAAAAAAAAACTCAAATGCAATTACATCAACTAGAATGTAAAAATAATGCTACAACAAAGCTTTAACATAGCTTTAACATTAAAACAAGTATCTAAAACTGTAGCCACAACATTATGTGTTTTTTACCTCAGCTGTTTAAGTATATATCAACAAATGTTAAAACAAACGCATATGAAATGAATTCAAATCTAAATTATGAAAACAAGACTACAACACAGCTTTCAAATGAAAGAAGTAAAAACAAACGCATATGCAATGTATGCAAACAAAGTAAAGCAACAACTTTATCATGAAAACGAAACTAAAACAGCTTTTGTATAACAAATGCATCTATTATCTCAGCAACAACATTATGATAAGGGTTGTTTACTCCTCTCCTTCAAGAGGATTAAATAAAACCCAAAACAACAACATTAATTAAGTCAGAACCCTGCAAACCAAATACTATGGAAATCTGATCAGCAAAATAACTTTAAAGTTACGTTGAAAGTGATATTTTCCGTCACGCATACTTTTAAATAAATCACGTATTTTCCTGTATTACAAATGTGTACATTGCTTTATTTTTATTGGTCAGAAAACATATAAATCCGCATATTTGTGAACAAACAAGAAATTTTTTATTTGCAATATTCTAGTAAGTCAAAAGTGTAATTTCTTTCTTATTTTAACGATGAAAGCGTGGTATTGTGTCTTGGTGTTTTGATTAGAAACATTTTTAGACGTTCGAAACTTAATGTGTTCAAACTTGATATGTCACTTTTTGAAGTGAAAAAAATCGTTAAAAGTATAGGGTTTTTGTTGTAATTCTTACTTGATGTATGTTAAGTATGCATTTTACGTATTAACGGATTAAAATAATATCGGATGTATCCATGATTCTAAATTATTCCGGGTAGTACATTTCTGCAATGCATGTAGCGCGGAAAGTGGCACTGCTTTGCGATATTCGGCACATCACTAGAGCAGATGAAACAGGTAAGTCGTTTTTGCTATTATTCACTGGAAAACGTCTCTGATAAAAAGAGTCTGACACTCGTCATGATATAAAATACACACTTTTATTCAACTCGTCACGAAATTATGTAAGGCTCGCTTACTCACATAGTGCTTGACCTCTGTGAAGAACATTGTCTATTGTATAACGGCACACACGCACGCACGCACGCACGCACACACACACACACACAAGACAACATATACAACTTAAATGATTTTTAAAGCTTCTACAAAACAATCAGGTTGCTTAGAAACCATGTCATTGATTTCGGTAACGATTGATGATGTGGTTAAAACGATACCTTCGACTTTTCTTTCTAGAAATAAATACATGTACCATATTATGTATTTTAGGCTGAACTAATATACAATGGTTTCCTGATTTTGTGGACGGTTTGTAATGGATTGACAAAACATCCAGAAATAACATTTTTTTAAGTTTTGTCTTCATTGTTAATTGTTACTGTCGCTTCATCTGTAAAAAAACAATTTACGCAGAATTAGATTCTGTCACGGCTAAATCCGCTTGATTTTCTTTGCTACTGGAAGTGCGTACGTCCAAAACATCCGATGCCAACAGTACCATCTTCCGAAGCGCCATAAGAGAAAGAGCATTAACTGACATTTCTGTTTCCACCTCGCGGTAGTGGTTTTTCACAGGGAAAACGTGGTTTGGTGGAATACCCAGCGCCTCGCTGACCTTTTCTACAGCTTGGTTGACCTCTGGACGCTTAAATACGTCAGTTAGGTTGTCTGCAATTTCTTCGTGAAGTTTGTCGATTTTGGTCAAAATTACCACGAAAGGTATGGCTAAAATTAGAATCATTGTAGCGATCTTAATTTCGAACTGAAAAACAATACTGACACATCAATTTATTTAATTCACGTCTGAACATGTGATAGAATCTGCATCTCTACAGACTGTGTACTCAACAGAAAATATGGTCATACCTTTTTCTAATATCAATCTTTTGCAGTAGTTAAGCAAAGATGTGTCTGTTGAAGACATTCCATTGACTGTGGAGGCGTCTAGCACAAGAGCAACGCTGTGAATTTCTTGTGCTAGTGCAGGTTTCGAAATATAGCCGACAGTCTTTGCGCTCACATGTCGCGACGAGGAAAACTTAACAAAAAAAAAGATATGCAAGAGTGATTTAAGATTGAAGCATCGAAAATGGCAATTGTTTCGTTAGAGTTAGCTGCTTTGAAGTTCCACAATATAAAAGTAGATTGGAAAGGACATAGTGATGACGCTTCATCGATCTTATAATTTCACGCGTTCCTTTGAAAATATAAAGGTAAGAACTTTGATTTTATCAAACAAAGTTTAAGATCTTCGTTTGTTTAATACTAATTCACACAAACGGAAAAAGCGATTTAACAGTTTAAAAATTGTAAATCTACAGAAAGAATTCTGCCCAACCTTCAAAGCAGTATGCTTTTTGGTTTAAAATGAAAAAAAAAACATTGTAAAGCTTCAATTCATTTCCAGGTTACTAAGTTGAATAATCTATGTTGTAAATCAGTAAAACAGAACTCATTTTTTCTAAATGAAAGAAATCAAGACTAGGATCTTAATGACCTCAAATGATGGCGGTATATGTCCGTCCAAAAGAAAGTGCAAATTGATTGCATCTATTGAGGAAGTGTCTCCAAGGCCAGGCGTGTCACAAAGACGGAAGTGCAAAAGCGAACCGTCCGTCTCGCGTACTTGATAAGGTATGAACTGAAATTGATAAATGTATACATTTAATATATGGACATATATGCATTGAATGGATGAGCTATCTCTTTACGTAAGGTGTACATCTATATAATAGTATGTTATACATTGACTATTTTCTATCAGTAAAGGGTTATTACTTTGAACATTTTGTTGTACCTGTTTGGTAAGCCCAGTTTCCGAAGTACCAACAGGAGCCTTGTGCATGACCCTACTGGTGAAAGCGGACATGGCAGTATTGATGAAGCTTGATTTTCCGGCCCCGATTGGACCAATCAACAGCAAACGAAAGTCTGTGACGTCAGTTCCAGTCTTCGGTCTGACTTCTCTGATTTCCTGGCAGAGGGATTTTACTGTCTGCAAAATAAGCGTTACACACATACTATTTAAGATAACAAAACCTTTTTATTTAAATGAATGACTGTTTTGTTAAGATTCTACAATGATTAGTGCTTCCGAAAGATTTCTCGTTCAGAGTATATTTGAATGTTAATACATTTTGATAATCTGACTTCATCCTATGTTTGAATTGAATTATATATTTCCTAAATAAAGGAATATATCCATAATTAAATCAAAAAGTACTATTGTTAAGACAAATACATAAAATATCATACTATAATAAATCGACATAACACGATACACATATTTTCATAGACTATTTGTCGACAAATGGCGACTGGCTTATCCCAATTGACGTATTCTCTTAAAACGTTATACTGTTGTCCTTTATACAGTTCCACCAACTATCAAAACTGTACCTCATCAGTTAAGTCCAAAGCGTTTCTCCAAATGTAACCTGTACATTGCGTTTTCTTGGTGCTAATAAAAGCTTTCGTTTCCGGGCGTAGTTTAACATCTGTAGATAAGTTGATAGTTGGTAATGTTAAAACATAATTTAAAAAGTTCTTTTCAAATAAAAGTGTTAACGACAGCTATAAGTTATTATTTGGACAATATTGTTTAGTTGCAAAATACATACTATATCGTTAACCGGTTCTTAAAACATATGAATCAGAAATGAACAGAAAACATTTTTCATCGATGTGAAATAAATGAAAAGTGAATGAACGAGCATTGATTGAAGCTAAATAGCAATGTTTTTGGGGGGTTTTACCGTTGACAGAGTAAACCTCAATCTCAGCAGTCTTCATATGTCCGTTGTTTATATTTGTGTTTGGAACACTTTTGTCCTTAAAATAATTATTTAGAGAAACTCTTCCATTTAGACAGAAGTATCCTTCAACAGACATCGCCACGTCACCGGTAAATGTTAGTAAATCTGGGCAACCAAAACAAGGACCGTCCTGTGCTTGAAACCGCAACGCCTTTGAAGCGTCTTTGGGTCGAAATGTATTCAAAACAAGTTTTCCTGAGTACATCAATTGAAAGATAAACGCGCTCTCATCTTCCATGTATCCTCCATTGCTCTGCCAACTAATACCAGCGTACCCGCCGTACACGGAGCCCTCTGGGTTATAGAGAACCGTCACGGTGGGTCCCTGGTTGTCGCATGTTCGGTGAAATTCTTGGGCACTGCATTCGACCCGTGTGATGTTGTATATGAGTTTAAAAGTCTTGGGTCCAGAACCAATCCAAGTTTCGAGTTGATCCTTTTGTTTTTCAGTTAGCCGTCCCGCCATTCTGAAACCAATATGATATAGGGCTCAAAACGAGCCTCACATGTGTATTGTGAGATTCACAATTCAAACTATTAAAAACATTTCAGGCAGTTCAGGTGAACTGAGTGGCGCTTTAAAGAACAATCAAACCCATCCGCCCGTGCAAAACTTAACTTTAAATGGGTATTTTTAGGCATGCGTAAGTCTTCAAACCATTTTCAAACATGTAGTGGACATTAAGAAAACAAAATGTGTCATTCGTAAATTGTAAATTAGTCACACTTAATGTGCCCCTGATAACAATGCTAAAGTTTTTAAAAAAAAATTCAGTTGATCCATCTCATCTTGAGGCAGTTTCCCGCCATTTTGAAACGTTTACCTGGTAAATATCGAGTACCACTTGCATGAAGATTAGACGTAGGCAATCGCAAACTGTAATCTTATGTTATTTTGTTAAATGTATCATTAAACAAAGTGTTGATCGATAGCACTATCAATTACAATAAAATCTATCAGTAGTAATTTAAATTACCTACTTGCTTGTATCAGTATCAGTGCTTATATCTTATCATGCTAAAAAATTCAAGCACGGCTGTGAAGACGATTCAAACATTTCTTATAACAATTGCCTGGGCTTGAAACCAGTTATGATGTGTTTGAGAGCACCAGTGAACGAACGTTTTCATGGTTGGGAACTATCCCATACAATGGTGACCTTTTTGATGATATACCAACATATTATTTACCTCTAATCTGCTCAATAAGATAATGATCGAACGCAAAGAGCTCACCTAATAAGGCCACATATACGCTCCTTTACATACTATGCATTTTGTACACATTATTAAGCCTAGAGTATGAACAATAATCTATTTAAATAATATTGGCGTAACACGTAATAAATCAAATCACTTTAGATATTAATACAGTATATACACTTAAACGAAATATTATAACGCTTAGGAGTTATTGCCTTCCCCTATTGACACAGGAGATTGTATTTTATATACAATCGCAATCAAAAAACAAGGCAATAACCTATATATTTTAAACTGTACATATAAGTTCAGATTCAAAACATTTACCAATCGTTGTAGGACAGGTACTATCGTAATGAAGCATTTAATCTGGGAAAGCTTTTTGGCAAATAATGTTTACTATTAAATAACCAATAACAATACCTGTTTTTTTAGATAAGCCCTTAAACACGTTTCTTGTTCAAACTAACTTCCAAGCGTTATTTTTCAAAAGCTTAATCGGCACTGCAATGTATTCCAATTAAATGTAATTAAATATCTTAAATCTCGAAATTCGAAAAATGTATATGCATGACAAAAGGTCTTCAATCAACTTTAAAATTTATAACTGATTTGGAAGCTATTCAAAAACTTAATACTTCTGTTTTGTTCAATTGGTTGGCATCATTTGCAATGTGAACAAAGGCGTCAATGATCGCGTAGAAGAAAGAAATACCCTGCTATCTAAATATAATATTATCACATTTTACGAATGAATAAAGAAAGGATTGAAATTTGAAGCAAACATTCAAACAGAATCAATAACCGAAGGTTGAATACTTTAGGAAACGTTACAAAAGTCTATCATAGATTAAGACCATTGTTGCCATAATAATCAGGGCGCTCGGCTTTATTACGCCGCTTTGAATATGAGATAAATAACTAAAAAGCGTGCATGATTAATTAACTATTTGCATGATAGCGATATAACAATAAGTAAAATTCAAAAGATGCCTTACTAAATTACTTGATCTTACTGGCTTACGCAAAGATATGACGCACATGTATTGAAATTTATGTTCTGAATGATTCCCAATATTTTGAAAACTATAGCATTATGAGCAATAGCAACATTGAATCACTTTTACATTTAAAACCCATGATTACTTATCTATAATCAACTGCAAAATGTTTGCTATATTTTTTAAATAATTGATTCAGAAAAAATTGCCTTAAAAAGGATATCAATATTAACAGACAAAGGTAGGCAAATTTGACAGCTTATACATCAAACTCTTCATTGGAATATGAAACTTTTCAAGGTATTGTGAAAATCTTAAACAACTTCTTGCAAATTATAAATCCTCAAATGAGTGGAACTATATCCGAAATGAAGCATACAAAATAAGGGGCTATTCAATTTACGGGAGTGCAACTTCGGGCGTAACTTTGTCTGACACACGAAAAATATATAGACTTGAAAGTTGGGGTGAGGTCCTTCACTCTGTGAAAGGCTATTTTTAGTGCACTCTGGTTGTAATTTGTTTATATCGTTTTTCCGGTTATGACATAGTAGTTTGCTAAGGCAATGTTCGTGACCTTGCTACTTGTAATTACAAATGACCTATGGCATATTACTGCTCAATGAGATATGTTTAAAATAATCAATCTATTTAAAGATGCACTCTTACTCCCAAATAAGATTAACCACAATTAAAGCAATTGGATTGAAAGGATACCGAGTTTAATTTGAAAGAAAGGTACAGGAAACAAGGTTTTTCTACCTTATGAAACGATTGTCGATCACAGTAAATATTTAAACACTCACCAACCTTTTTTTTGCTTTTTTAGCTTTTAAATACACTATTACAATCTTGTTATAAGTTATTAAAATTTTCCATAAATGCATTATTTAGTAAGTGATTAATGTTTGTTTCACATGTGTATGTATTGATTTTGAATAAGAGTGTCACTTTAAAGTCTATTTAATGCTGCAATATGTTTAAAAAAGAAACTAAGAATAAGCATTTTTGCCTTATTCTGAACCTTATATCAACAAGTATCTACCATGATAAACGTCGCTTTTCTCCACGAGTCACATCAGTTAAATATTGTATTCTTGTCCTTACACAATGTTATGCATGTAATTGTATAATGAATAAAAACATAAATAAATTTGATAAAACAATATTTGGCCAGCATAGGATACATACGTTCTCAATGCCAAACTGCGAAATATAAGTATATATACATGAATATGTAAATAATGTTTCGTTTCAGAGGGCTTTGATCGATATGTTCCATTGTTTGAGAACAATCAAAATGTTCGATCATTTCGACAACAAAACTACTAACAATTATAGATCATTAACGGCAACACGCATTACAAAGATATAATATATACGTAAGTTTTCACGATAATACATAGTACTAGTCTCGGGTTCGATTACCCACTAGATATTGACCTAAAGTGTATGGAACATTTTCCACACATTTATTGTCTGCAATTTGGTTGTTGGGGGGAATACGTTTTTTATTAAATCCGTAACATGTTTCTGGCTTGATATCATAATTTATTGTTCTGCCGAGGTATACCAACTCATCAATTATTAGAACGTTAAACCTTTAGAACTCTATTTACCATCATTCGAAATGCGTGATAAAACAATGTATTCTCACTTGAACATATATTCACAGATGCGTCTTTTATGTATTACATCCAATTTCGTCTTGCTAAAGTATTTGAATAATCAAACTGTAACGAACAAAAATCCAGTTGTTCTTGGAAGTAAAACCGATATAACAAATACGACATAAAAGAGTAACGTCCCCTAAATTTCTGAAAGTGTACTTTCGCTTTCGATTTAATTACAGCGGTGGTAAAGATTTAATTAACATAAACACAGGTAATGTAACACTGATGAATGCTATGAAATATTAATTTCCATTATGCTTACGTGTATATATATGCACATCAATTGATTGTTTATTTATTTACTTATTTTATTCATTTTTATTTTTAGAAATGCACAAATTTCAATTTACAAAATCATAGTTTTGTTTTGTTTATTTATTTTGGCGAACAGAATACATATATTTAACACAGAGCGGGTTTTAAAAACATTTACTGGAATGAAAAGGGAAAAATGCGTGATAGGAATTAGTAATATCTGAGTCTGATTTTCGTTAATAATGGTCAAGTTCATAACAGCAGGTCAGTATCAACGATGTAGAATGACATTTGAGGCTTACAAATGGCTGGGTTCCCGAAACGGCAGTGATTCCATGATCGGGAAGGTGTTTGGCTTTTTATAGAACAGTTCCAATAACCGTGCATATATACTATACCAATAGGCAATACTACACATCCTACATAATTTTATATATTTACAGCCCCGGTTTTCAGAATGACAGGAAAACTTACCGAATATCAGATGGACCAACTGGAAGCTTTTATTGGATCTGGACCAAAGGTATTCCGGCTCCTGTACAGCATAACCAGGGACGGTTGCACCGCCACTGAGTTCCACCGGAAGTGTGACAACCAGGGACCGACCGTGACGGTTCTCTACAACCCACATGGCTCTGTATATGGTGGGTACGCAGGCGTCAGTTGGCAGAGCAGCGTCGGTTTCCACACCGAGGATAAAACTGCCTTCATCTTTCAATTGATGAACTCGGGAAAACGTGCTGTGAACATATTTCGACCAAAAGATGCGTCAAAGGCCATATATTGTAATTCAAATGACAGCTCAAATTTCGGATATCCAGATTTTAAAGCCTTTTCAAACACTGTGCCTTTGAATAACGACGGAACATTTAGTCTGAATGGCAGTATTTCTCTTGGACACTTTTATCATAACAATAACGTCTCGAACAAAGACATAAACAATGGAAGCATGGTTGTCACGGAAATGGAAGTGTATGCTGTTTTCGGTGAGGTTTTTCTCTTGCTTTCCATTATTTTCAAACTTTAAAATCTCAGATTTAAGTGGATTATGTTTGTAAACGTAAGTCAATCCTCTTAAAGTTTTTTCTGGAACTATGTTAAACTTATGTCGCAGCCTAGAGCATAAACTGAACACACTTAAATTTGGATTTTACCATCAGCAGATTACCCTCGAAAATCAACGGACACGCACAGAACATGGCGAAAAACACCTGCTCTCACTGATGAGGTATATAAGTACTATCAAATTGTTTTATTTTCGATTTGATGGATGTATATAATAGTCCCAATGCTTCGGTACACGCCAGGTTGACCGAAGCGTTCGTTTTGGATAATGTACGTTTTTGTAATAGTTTACCATCTCTTTAACCTGTCTGTGCTATTTTTCTTAATGTTAATGGTTCTTGTCCTGTTTTAGTACATTTCAAAGTTAAAAGAAGAGCTTGCGTCAATAACTCCACCAAAAGGAAGTGGAATAACCGACTTCCAGTTATTACTTGTTGGCCCTGTCGGCGCGGGAAAATCCAGCTTTATCAATACCGCCATGTCCCCGTTCGCCGACAGAATTATGCATAAAGCCGCCGTCGGTACTTCATCACAGAGCGTCACCAGAAAGGTACGGAATGGCACAAAACGTTTTTGATGGTTGTCTTATTCTTTGAAGCTAAGATATGATAAGTTTGTTCTGGAAATGAAACAAAGTAAAGAGTCTTAAATAGTAGTGGTTCTAAAGGCCATAATCTAAATGATGCTGATAAATCAAAAGTTCCATAAATGAATCAGAAATCCTTGTATACGCTCATGATAATGCATAAAACGACATTCGTCCAAACAAAAACTAAACAAAGAACATTCCAATGAACAGGTTTCTGTCTTCAACATAATGATAATCATGACGCATTAATATATTGTTTACAGTACATAACTTACCCAGTACGCAAATCTGGCGGCTCTTGTCTCAACCTCAGGCTTTGTGACACGCCAGGTATCGGGGACCATTCGGGATTAGATGCGTTAAACATTAACTTCCTGCTAGATGGTCATGTTCCCTCCTCCTTTGAGGTACTATTATATCATCAACGAATCAAATAGTATGAAGCTTCCGGTTAATTCATATGTAGCAAAGCTTAAAGCTATTGTTTTGATTAATTTGTCGTTTGAGCTAATTTCACAACAGGGGCTTCTATGAAATACCATTGCTGAAAAAGAGTGACACATTTGCTTTCCCAATTTTAGCTCTACTGGCCAAAGGCGAGAAGAGCTTATGCGATGGTAATGTGCGTCCGTGCGTCTGTAAACAATTGTTTGTGAACCCGATACAGTCTTCAGTTGTATCTCGATGGAACTTGTACAGTATCTAGATCTCCATTAGAGCTCGGTTCCTTTCGTAAACCAGCCAGATCCGCCCATGCATGCCTAGATTATTGGCCTTGATAGTATAAAAATGCTATTGTGTAAACAATTGCTTGTGAACACGATACAGTCTTCAGTTTTGATTTTAAGTCTATTATTTAGCCAGGTCCATATGAGCGAAGTCTATTTTTATCCAAGTTTACATGTCAAGTCACAATTGCGTGTGAATGTTTGTTCAAATTATGCCCCTGGGGTCATTACTGGCCATGTCCCCGGGTTCACAGGTTTGGTATACTTAAATTGGGAAATGTTAAAAACCTTTTTGTCTGAAACAGCTGTGCAGATCCGTGCTATTTTGAACACGGCTTACATTCAGTGGTCCACTACCATGGTTGTTCAAATAATGCCCCTTGGGTCAAAACTGGTACTGCCCCGGGGGTCACAAGTTTCCTAGAGATTTATTTAAGAAATATTTTCAAAATCTTCTTGTTTCAAACACAAGGCCCATACCTTTGCTATTCGTTGTGGAGCATCATATGATGACCGTCTAGCAAAACATTTAAAATAATGCCCCTTGGGCAAAAGCTGGCCCGACCCCTTTAGACTTTTTTATTTTTTAAAGCTACGGCAATGAAATTTTGACCATGTGTACAGTTATGCAAACGAGCATCAATGTTGTCCTCGGATGTCCTTGACTTTGACCTTTTATACCAACTTTTTATTTTTAAAGCTACAGAAATGAAATTATGACCATGAGTACAGTTTTGAAAGCAAATATGTTTTACCCTCAGATTACCTTTACTTGGCACATATTAAAATAGTTCATGCAACTGATCTGCTTACAACACTCTGTCCTCAGATGTTGAACGTGCAGCGTTTTTAGCTAACCCAAACACAAAAATTGAACTATATATTTGTTGCCTATTACCCATACGTACAATTCTCTGGATTGAAAATGACCACAAGAGCCATGCCAGTGGAGCATAGGCCCTCTTGGGCCTCTTGTTTTATGATTGGGCATGTGTACCCTGTTCTAAAATGTAAAAATAACACGTGTTCACGTGTATATGCTCTTGCAGTTCTCTTGTTCGCGCCACATATCAGCAAAGACGCCTGGGTTTGTACACCGCCCATCGTTAGCTGAGGAAGCCCACTGTGTTGCTATTGTGCTGGATTCTTCTACAATACGTGACATTCCCGCAGTGACCATGACCTTGTTAAACGACCTCAAAAACCTTGCGCTAGAAAAAGGTACGATGTTCATGACTTATATAGATATAAACAAATTATTGATATTAACATATTATTGCAGAAATTAATCCGTCATTGTAAAATTTTATTTTTTTCAAATAATATGATACAAATTTAATAATATGCAAATTAAGGCTGTTTTGATGTGCCATACTTTACATGGTCCTCATACTGACTTCTTTCGAATTTCAAACCTCTGTCACGTCCACTGATCGACATGTAGGTCAACACGTTTCTCTTCAACTAAAGTATCCACATTGTTCTCTTTTATGCCTTAAAATCAGTCTTGTTTTATCATGTATAGGCATACCACTTGCGATTATCATGACCAAAATAGACAAGCTTCACGAAGAAATTGCAGATAATCTTGCTGACGTTTTCAAGCGTCCAGAGGTCAAGACTGCTGTTGACCAAGTCAGCGAGGCGTTTGGTATACCTCCAAACCACGTGTTTCCGGTGAAAAACTATCACAGCGAGATGGAAACCGAGATCGCAGTGCACGGGCTAGCACTCCTAGCGCTTCGGAAGATGCTTTTTATTGCTTCAGATGCCCTGGAGGAGCGCACTTCCGCTAATGAAGAGAGGCAAGAGGCTACCGCCGACGTGACGGAATCTGATACTGCCTAGCGTGTTAAATCTTGGCCTCAGATATATTCACAGTTAACAATAGCGACATATACTAATGTCTTGATGCATTTTGGCAAACTGCCCACTTAAGAAAAATCGTGTTATTTCATGCACAGAAGGGTGCAACAAAGTTATATTTTATCAAATGTAGGGACATGGAAGTTTGCAAACAGACATTGAAGATGTAACTTGTTTGTGATAAAGATACAGTCGACATGGTTAAAATCATTTGATTCCCCTTAATCCACCGTCAAAAAGTGTCAACCACATTAGTCGTTGAATGAGTCCTTTAAGGTCCTCTCTATTTATCTATCCCGATATGGAAGAACTTCTTGTTTGTGTAGCTACTATTTTACAGAAGTATTGAAGATTTTGTGAAACACTTCATGAACTTATAAATGTAGGTACTGTTACACAGGGGTATTTTAGTGGTTGCTAAGGATTTCTTGGACTTTGAATTGTACGTGTATGTACCCCTTAACAGGAATATTAGAAAGGGTGCGAAACATAACTTCTACTTGTACAAGTAGCTACGCCTTAACATATATTACCATTTACCGGCAGTGGGTAGCGAGACATCGACGTTGAATTGCGGCAAACGGCTCTTACTTTGAGAAGTAATGACGTTGACGTCAGATTCTGACGTTTGAACTGCGGGGCGATACTGACCTCATGTTAATGAAAAAGCTGTAGTTTCCATTATATTGTATGTATCAGTTTGAAATTTTATATGTCATTTACAGCTGAAATATATTTTATAGCGAGCTGACGTTCGTTGAAAAATGTTAAAATGTGTTGATTTTATTAAGCAATTCCACGAACTTCTGGTTATACCCTCGTATGTAGCTATGCTGTAACTGAGGTACAAGAGAGGTTGTGGAAATTCTCAACTCAACTTTATTTAGTACATAAAGACATCCGGCCCAAAATACATACTTTTATATATATATACATCATTAATTACAATACAGTGGTTTCATTGCTTAATACAAATTGTAAACAAATTTCAATATTAATCCGCCATTTTTACTAAGTAAAAAATAAATATTGTCACTTGTCTAATAACAAAACTATTATCTGAATGTAGGAGTCTGTAAAAGGCATGTAGGTCAGCTTCGACCCCTATACCAGCCATATAAAAACTGACTTCTTGCAGTAGAGAATCTCGGGCATATCAAAAACGCATGAAATTCATCTGCTAACAATAGCCTTTTCTCGTTGATTAAGCAGGACGCACATATTCTGTCATTTCTTTCTATGTTAAGATGCCGGCCAACTTCGATATTTAACCGGTGACTTGAACACCTAAATCGCGCGAGCGCACGAAAACAATTATGTGACAGGTTTATGGTAATATATTGTTCCGTATTGAGTAAGGATTTAACATGTTTATAGAGATCGCATCATGAAGATGTACTAACGGTTTCGCGCCATCCCTGATTCATACAGTTGATTAAGCGAAGTTTAAATTGCAGTTGAAAGTATTAATGTCGCCTACGTCTTGCCATAGCCAGACGTAGCCAACTCCATACGGAAATAATATTTCTCTTTTAACTTTTGTTACCCAATTGATTCTTCCAATATCGTCTTGACGTAGTGCAACATAATTTCTACTTGCACATGTAGCTACGCCTTAACAGAGGTATTAGAGAGGTTGTGAAACATTACTTCCATTTGAATATGTAGCTCTACGCCTTAACAGAGGTGTTAGAAAGGGTGCGAAACATGACTTATTTTTGTACATGTAGTTATGCCCTAACAGAGGTATAAGAGAGGTTGTGAAAAATAACTTCTACTTGTACATGTAGCATTTAACTGAGGCATTAGAAAATATACCGAAGTAACGATCGTTAAAGCAAACATGGCGGCGGCCAAAGTGACCGCCATGATGGTAGAAAAATGCGTCCATGGCCCTTCAAAACGGTGTACGAAGTCAGTTATCAACCCATCTACCGTCGGGGAAGTTCTTGCCGAAATTAACGTGGGGCATTCGAACTTGGAGACTGCTGGATTCACATGTATTGCCCATCGGGAGATTGGTGACGAAAATCCATTTGAGGTATAAACAAACACGATCAACAATGAGTTTCAATATAGAAATATTGCTGCTACATTGTGTAAACTCCTCGAATAAACAGACTGTCAAGTCTTAATTCCAGTCACACTTGTTGACATCGAATTCGATCTGTGGAAGTTGGTCATCTCTTCTTTCCAAGCATGTTCGGAAATTGTTAAAAATGCACTTGTTGTAGATCACCATAGACTCGATAGATCCATTTCCCAATGAAAGCTTCTCTGGTGCAATTGTTTGATGGTTTGTGGTGCTTTATGAAAGTAGTATGCCCATGCACCATTTAAAAAACCCCAGCCCATTCAACCTTTTTTATTTGCCATTTAACAGGTTGGATAAATATTCCCGATGAAGGAACATACCTGGAGTATTATATCCCGATGCAGGTATTTTAAAAATAAAGAACTGTGTGTATTCTCACTTTGATAGCCAAAATCCACTACAACATGAAAATGCATGATCAGAGTAAAAGAACATTACACCAGAGCTGTAAACCTATCCATAAACAGCGGTGACAGACTCATCCAGCCTGTCCTTGGAAAAGGTAGGTCGCTAATGCAATATAAGGGTACGGCGGACATGCGCTTTTGGGATATATTTGCACATGTTTGACGTTTCACGCGCATTCTTTTGTTCGCAGTATATTGGTGTATATTTATTCATCGGGAATACACCCAAGCCTGTTAAACAACTAACTAAAGTTTGAAAACAGCCACACATTGCCCTGTGTGTCCATTTTGGCTCACCTGAAGCTATCACTGATGTGGACTTGAAACGAATGTACAGGACAGCTTTGCTCTTATTTGATGATTGTTAAATGAAGGGTACAACACCTGAGTTGTACAAAGGAAATATGGGAAAATAAATACAGGCATTGAACTGCCATTTCGATTTTTAACAAGGACAACAATTTAGAAACTATTAAAGGGACCACCACACATTGCAGTTGTCAGATGTTAAATTTGTATCAAACTGTTAGTAGTGTTCTGTTTTGTCAAGCAAAACTGTATATAGGATCACGATTCGAACCTGGGTTTAAATCTCAGTACGCGGTTGCGTCGCGAGAACTAGACCATCCTAGCGATATAATATGATTGAACATCTTAGAGAAGTTTTATGTGATATAATTAATGACAACTTAAATTGTTCCACTAAGATTTACTGCATATATAGAAAGAATGTATACAATGTGAATATATACACATGTATGACCTCTGATGTATGTAACAACTGTAGCGACTGGAGGAACAAGCCTACCTACCTACCATTTTTCTTTGACCAATGCTGCCTAATCCGCACATACTTTGTCAGCTTTATATTCCTCGCAATGTCAACGGTTTTTTTTCTAGATGACACGTTAATTGTAAATTACCTTGTTGACGAATGCTACCTAAACCACACATTGTTTTCAGCTTTATATTCCTCGCAATGTCAACGTTGTTTCAAGCTAGAGATGACATGTATATTGTATATGACCTTGTTGATTTTCTTTTTTCATGTAAAACGTAACTCTTTGCATTTCGAGCACAATTAGTATTGGTAACAAAGATATATTGGCACAATGAGTATTGGTATCGTTTATAAATTGACATAATGAGTATTGGTATCGTAGATAAATTGACAAAATGAGTATTGGTATCGTAGATAAATTGACACAGTGAGTATTGGTATCGTAGATAAATTGACACAGTGAGTATATGTATCGTTTATAAATTGACATAATGAGTATTGGTATTGTAGATAAACTGACACAGTGAGTAATGGTATCGTAGATAAATTGACACAGTGAGTATTGGTATCGCAGATAAATTGACACAGTGAGTATTGGTATAGTAGATTAATTGACACAGTGAGTATTGGTATCGTAGATAAATTGACACAGTGAGTATTGGTATCATAGATAAATTGACACAATGAGTATTGGTATCGAAGATAAATTGACACAGTGAGTACTGGTATCGTAGATAAATTGACACAGTATTGGTATAGAAGATAAATTGACACAATGAGTACTGGTATCGCAGATAAATTGACACAATGAGTACTGGTATCGTAGATGAATTAACACAGTGTGTATTGGTATCGAAGATAAACTGACAAAGTGAGAACTGGTATCGTAAGTAAATTGACATAGTATTGGTATCGAAGATAAATTGACACAATGAGTACTGGTATCGTAGATAAATTGACACAGTGAGTAAAGGTATCGTTGATAAATTGACATAATGAGTATTGGTATTGTAGATAAATTGACACAGTGAGTACTGGTATCGTAGATAAATTGACACAGTGAGTATTGGTATCGTTGATAAATTGACACAGTGAGTATTGGTATCGTTGATAAATTGACACAGTGAGTATTGGTATCGTTGATAAATTGACACAGTGAGTATTGGTATCGTTGATAAATTGACACAGTGAGTACTGGTATCGTAGATAAACTGACACAGTGAGTACTGGTATCGTAGATAAATTGACACAATGAGTATTGGTATCGTAGATAAATTGACACAGTGAGTATTGGTATCGTTGATAAATTGACAGAGTGAGTAAAGGTATCGAAGATAAATTGACACAGTGAGTACTGGTATCGTAGATAAATTGACACAGTGAGTACTGGTATCGTAGATGAATAACTACAATGAGTACTGGTATCGTAGATGAATTAACACAATAAGTACTGGTATCGTAGATAAATTAACACAATGAGTACTGGTATCGTAGATGAATTAACACAATAAGTACTGGTATCGTAGATGAATTGACACAGTGAGTACTGGTATCGTAGATGAATTAACACAATAAGTACTGGTATCGTAGATAAATTGACACAGTGAGTACTGGTATCGTAGATGAATTAACACAGTGAGTACAGGTATCGTAGATGAATTAACACAATGAGTACTGGTATCGTAGATGAATTAACACAATAAGTACTGGTATCGTAGATAAATTGACAGAGTGAGTAATGGTATCGTAGATAAATTGACAAAATGAGTACTGGTATCGTAGAAAAATTGACAGAGTGAGTACTGGTATCGTAGATGAATTAACACAATGAGTACTGGTATCGTTGATAAATTGACACAGTGTGTATTGGTATCGAAGATAAATTGACAGAGTGAGTACTGGTATCGTAGATAAATTGACAAAATGAGTACTGGTATCGTAGAAAAATTGACAGAGTGAGTACTGGTATCGTAGATGAATTAACACAATGAGTACTGGTATCGTTGATAAATTGGCACAGTGTGTATTGGTATCGAAGATAAATTGAGACAGTGAGTACTGGTATCGTAAGTTAATTGACACAGTATTGGTATCGAAGATAAATTGACACAATGAGTACTGGTATCGTAGATTAATTGACACAGTGAGTATTGGTATCGTAGATAAATTGACACAGTGAGTATAGGTATCGTTGATAAATTGACATAATGAGTATTGTTATTGTAGATAAATTGACACAGTGAGTACTGGTATCGAAGATAAATTGACACAGTGAGTACGGGTATCGTAGATAAATTGACACAGTGAGTACTGGTATCGTAGATAAATTGACACAGTGAGTACTGGTATCGTATATGAATAAACACAATGAGTACTGGTATCGTAGATAAATTGACACAATGCGTACTGGTATCGTAGATAAATTGACACAGTGAGTACTGGTATCGTATATGAATAAACACAATGAGTACTGGTATCGTAGATAAATTGACACAGTGAGTACTGGTATCGTAGATAAATTGACACAGTGAGTACTGGTATCGTATATGAATAAACACAATGAGTACTGGTATCGTAGATAAATTGACACAATGAGTACTGGTATCGTAGATAAATTGACACAGTATTGGTATCGAAGATAAATTGACAGAGTGAGTACTGGTATCGTAGATAAAATGACAAAGTGAGTACTGGTATCGTATATGAATAAACACAATGAGTACTGGTATCGTAGATAAATTGACACAATGCGTACTGGTATCGTAGATGAATAACCACAGTGAGTACTGGTATCGTAGATAAATTGACACAATGAGTACTGGTATCGTAGATGAATTGACACAATGAGTACTGGTATCGTAGATAAATTAACACAGTGAGTACTGGTATCGTAGATGAATTGACACAATGAGTACTGGTATCGTAGATAAACTGACACAGTGAGTACTGGTATCGTAGATAAATTGACACAATGAGTACTGGTATCGTAGATAAATTGACACAGTGAGTACTGGTATCGTAGATGAATTGACACAATGAGTACTGGTATCGTAGATAAACTGACACAGTGAGTACTGGTATCGTAGATAAATTGACACAGTGAGTACTGGTATCGTAGATAAATTGACACAGTGAGTACTGGTATCGTAGATGAATTAGCACAATGATTACTGGTATCGTAGATGAATTAGCACAATTAGTACTGGTATCGTAGATAAATTGACACAATGAGTACTGGTATCGAAGATGAATTAACACAATGAGTACTGGTATCGAAGATGAATTAACACAATGAGTACTGGTATCGTAGATAAATTAACACAATGAGTACTGGTATCGTAAGTAAATTGACAAAGTGAGTACTGGTATCGTAGATGAATTACCACAATGAGTACTGGTATCGAAGATGAATTAACACAATGAGTACTGGTATCGTAGATGAATTACCACAATGAGTACTGGTATCGTAGATGAATTACCACAATGAGTACTGGTATCGAAGATGAATTAACACAATGAGTACTGGTATCGTAGATAAATTAACACAATGAGTACTGGTATCGTAGATCAATTGACAAAATGAGTACTGGTATCGTTGATAAATTGACACAATGAGTACTGGTATCGTAGATGAATTAACACAATGAGTACTGGTATCGTTGATAAATTGACACAATGAGTACTGGTATCGTAGATGAATAACCACAATGAGTACTGGTATCGTAGATAAATTGACACAATGAGTACTGGTATCGTAGATAAATTGACACAATGAGTACTGGTATCGTAGATGAATTAACACAATGAGTACTGGTATCGTTGATAAATTGACACAATGAGTACTGGTATCGTAGATGAATAACCACAATGAGTACTGGTATCGTAGATAAAATGACACAATGATTACTGGTATCGTAGATAAATTAACACAATGAGTACTGGTATCGTAGATGAATTAACACAATGAGTACTGGTATCCTAGATAAATTGTCACAATGAGAAATGGTACCATAGACAAATCAAACACAATGAGTACTGCTATCATAGACAAATCAAACACAATGAGTACTGGTATCATAGACAAGTCAAACATAATGAGTACTGGTTTGGTTGATAAATTGACACAAATATTGATTTCTTAGATAAATTGACACAAATACATGTATTGGTTTTGTAGACACATATATTGGTATCGTAAGTAAATTGACACACGTTTCGAATAATAAATGTGTTAGCATCTAAGAATAGGGTTAACTTGAAGATTCATATAAGTGTGTTTTTTTAACTATCTACAGTGGTGGATTCTTTCTTTCGTAATTAGTTATAGATAAATTGAAACATAATTTATTAAGTAATGCTGTTGGTAACTAAGAGTCTGTTAGCTTGAATACATATACTTTTGGTTATATCATCACTATCGAAAGTAATAGGTACCTTCTTTTTGACTTACAGCGCCTTACAAAATGTATCCATACATATTCCGTCAATGGGGTCTATTCATGATTGAGTCAACTCAGGGTAAATAGTGTTCCGACGAAACTTTCTTTCAATGGTATTCCAGGCGCATCTGTTCAATTTTGTCCTCTGTTCCCGGACAGAAATGCAGACACGCCATCTTGAGAATTTCCATTCGACATTCCCGGAACCACAACACGTAAAAACAGGTGTCGAGTACACAGTTAATTGTATAAACACTGTCAATCAATAGCCGATGCAACAATGTGGTGATAAAACCAAGGGATATAATTATACTTATAGCAATAGACGTTGAAATTATTACAAGTAAATATGCGAACACAATCATTGTTGCCTTATAATGTTGTAGGAATTTTGTAGTACTCTTGAATCGTCCAGCTTTTGACGGAATATGCTCCATTCGCACAATTCAATATATGTTTATGTAGCAAATGATTGACAAAATAATGACGCTGAAAATTGCTACAAAAAACATTGTTAAGGTAGCTTTGTAACATGATCCGATGACGTCGGACCACGTAAAATTTGGCGTCGTAAGGTAACATGCACCAATACGTACACATTAATATAAAATCGACATAAGAAGCAATATGCAAAATACAATTTTCTTAACATTTGATGTGGTGAATATTCTCATATAAGAATGTGGCCAGGTAAAAACTACAAGTCGTTCAAGACACATTATCCCGACCATTAAATCGGCTTGAAAGGCAAAGTTGCCGCTGATCAATTGAATCATTATGTAAGCGGTTTGGCCATCGTTGAATGTTCGAACGGTAAATCCGATCACAGCTAATACATCCATCGTTAGCAGGACACTGGACACGTAACAATATTTACACCTCAACTTCCATTCCTTCAATGAACTGCCTTTGGGCAATTGCGTTCATCAATCGATGAACGCAACATCTTCGGATATGTTGGGATCGTGAGTCATCGCGTATTAATATTAACAGCGTACTACTTTTATGAATGAAAAGTTTTGCTGCAGACGATTAAAATGGCTGACGCTGATTTCGGCACATTTGACACTGATTTCGGCACATTTGATGTCGATTTGTTTAATATGCTATCAGAACTAGATCTTCCATTGGTTTTGAATGAAGTTACCGGCTTAGAAAATGTAGACGCCATACACACAGGCAAGGAAACCAAAAGCGAAACTAAAAGTGAACCTGAAACTGGGTCACTCAGTCGATTTAAACCAAAAACAGAAGAAGAGGTTAAACACATTGAAGACAAAAACCATGCAGCTGAAACAAAGAAAAATACTCAATGGGGCCTCAAAATAGTTCAAGGTTTATTTCAATGACAGATTTATAAAGTTCACAATAAATATTTGCATGTATGTGTTTTATTTTTTTTAATGTTTACAACTTTGTGTGCACATTTGATTAAACGATAAAAAGAAATATACACACATCAAACTTATTTTGTTTGCCTTACATTTTATGTGATTCTATGGCAGTTTTTTTATCACAGAAGGTCCTAAAGTTTTGCTTAAAATAACACACTTCCACTAAAATTATTTAATCAAAATGGTACATGATTCTTTCTTCCCCAGACTGGCACTTGTCTGTACATGGGGATGTCGTTGATTTGGCCACAGTTGAGGAGGAACGTCTTAACAACCTGTTGAGGAAGTTTTACTGCGAGGTAGCACCTCAGGAGAAGAAAATCAAGTCTGCTGAACTGCAACTGAAGGTTTACCACAAGAACACCATGAAAAACATCAGGGCTGCTCTCAATCGTCACTTGAGCGATATTGGTATGACTTAAACATACTTATACTAAATCATTTTCAATAATAACACTTTTTTAATCAAATTAAATTTATTTACTTTGTTTTTAGTTTGATTGTGTAAAATTTATTTTTTTAAGAGATGTTCATGTTTTTATTTCTAAATCCGGCATCGAAAACCCTGATTTTTTTTAAATCTTGCAGGCAGCAATATAGATATTGTCCATGGCCAACTGTTCAAATCAGCAAACCGCACACTCAATGGCCTCCTCAAAACCCAGATGCGGGAAGGCCTATCTCTACCTACAAAGCACAAAAGTATTATCAGCAATGGTGATTTGTCAAGACTTGCTGATTATATCAGGTAAAAATTCTAGCATACCCAAGGGCGGTTATAGGATTTTATATTTTACAGTCTGAAATGGCAGATTTCGTTGTTTTCTGTTTAATTCGGGTATATAAAAAAATACGCATTAAGTCTGTTATAAAAATGACACTAAGTATAATAATTGGTAAAGAAATATGATTTAACATACAATATATCTCAATATTAGCATATTATGTCCTATTTAATAAATCATTTTGCAAAATTGTGAAAATATACCCATTATTATTTGCAGCAAAGCCGAGACTTCACCTTCAACACTTAGGCATGCAGTCTGGTATAACCTTGCGATTCACTTTGTCAGCAGGGGCTTGGAGTTCCATCAACAACTGAAGCGGGACTCGTTTGAGTTTCTGTTTGATGAAGATGGTTTGGAATATGCGCGGCTTACACATGAAACACAGCAGAAAAACTTCCAGGGAGGAATTATCAAGGATGAAGCGCCTTCTGACAGGAGGATGTACGCCACTGGGTCCGAGGCATGCCCGGTCGCTCTACTAAAGGCACTTGTTGCGAAAACAGATCCATCTGCAGAATTTCTTTTTAATTCATGCAATAAGAATGCTTTGATGTCACCCACCACAACTTCCATCTGGTATATTAAATCACCGCTCTCGGCCAGAACATACAGCCTCTTCATGGGAGATATGTGCAAGCAAGCACGCACAAGTGTGACCTACACTGCCCATAGTCTAAGAGCTACTGCCATCCAACAGCTCAGTGACACTGGTCTGGATGCCAGATATATAATGTACATGTCTGGTCATCGAAATGAAGCCTCCCTGCGGTCATACACCAGGGAACCAAGCGCCGATCAGAAACGCTTCATGAGCAATGTCCTCCATGGCATGAACGCCGGAGCTGCATCAAATTCATCTGGACCTGCCGTCCAAGCTCTTCTTTCCCCACCCACTAATTCATTGTTGCCACGTCCGACTGCCACTGCCACTGCGCCATTCCCTAGATCTTAATCTGATGAATCGTCCCAGCTTGCTCAGATTTTCACCAATGGCACATTCAATAACTGCAGCATTCAAATAGCAATCCATAAATGACACAATAAAATGAATAATAATCCCATCCGGCATGTGTACACTTCGTTCTTAGCACAACCTTGACGTTGAAATGTGTATTTCTTGTTATTGTTTGAATTATATGAGCAGACGAGGATGTATGTTTAAAAGTGTTACCTTATGTTTTGTTAAACTACTTTTTGCCATTAACGTTTCCATTTCACGTAAAAACCTAGTTATATTTTTGAAATTTTTTTTTTACCGTAACAATAAACGCGTTAAGGCCACAACAAATTGATCATTTGTTCTACGGATTTTGCAAAAAAAAAAAAGTAGGAGCGAGCGAGCGAAAAAAAAAAACTTTTTTATATTTAAGGTATTTCAGAGGCGAGCGCAAAGCGAAAAATAAAAAATAAATAAAAACGTTTATTTCTTACCAAATTTATCATACAATTATGTCAAGAAATGCTTTTTAATTGCAAACATAGGTTCTCAGTTATAAATGAAAAGGTTTAGATCGTATCACATGAAAATCTGTCTCAATATTTAACAAATGGCAATAAGATCCAGTGCTTAACTCTTAAGTTCAATTTAAACGTGGATATATTGTAAAGACAACATTCCTCATAGTTAACGTGCAGTTATTCGAAGACCAAAACTTTTGTATTCATTCCGTAACTTACTATCACAAGAAACATTTTAGACTTGCCAGAGTAATTCAACATTTGAGCATTTCCAAATATTGGGTCAGGTCTAAATTTGAACCTATTAAAGCACATGATAAGGTTGTAGTTACTTTGACATTGCGGAAGATCGAAAATGTAAATAACACAGAGAACAATTTAAAAAAAGACATTGTGGATTAAATTGCGGTACATCATAATTAAAGCAGCACCAAACAAATCTGCAAATGTTGCACCGGTCATTATATAAGAGCAGGTGGTGGAATAAAGACGTTTTCCTTTCAAGACCTCGCCTTTGCCATGAACCTGCGGGTTAAAGGTCCGTGCCTTGAAAAAGAATATCATGACGGCCTCCATAGCTTTAATGCCCGTAAGAAACAGGCCACTTTAATCACAGGCCACTTTACTGGACTTTCAGTCCAGCCAACCCCTGGTAAATCCACCACATTCACCCGGCTAACCCTGGTATACCCCCGGACACTGGATGGGGGGATGGGGGAATATTTTAAAACATTGACAAGTCCTACTATTTTTATCTGTTTATAACAATTATGAGTATATGAAAACTGAGAAATGCATTTTAGAATTAAAAAATTACTCACGAAAACATGTTCAATTGTTGTAAGTCGTGTGTCCAAGTATTTTAATATAAGTTTTGCACTCAAAATCCGATTTAGTTATTATTTAACACTAATATTTGAGTACAAAACAATGAATTACTAAAACACACTTAAATAATTATTGCCTTCGGCGCTGTGAAACTGTTGTTGTTTACTGAAGACTATAATCCATTGACTATGACACTGATTTTCATTTAAAAAGTGTATTTTACATTACGATAACTGAAAGTAACCTGAATAATACCGGAAATAAATAACAACGGTGCGACCTGAAAAACATTCCCAATAAAAAAGACTGTCAACAAATATAGGCTGTTTTGCGGTTATCCGGACCTGATTTTGTTCTGACACGAGGAAAGTTTGCTCACAAAGAATGTAAAGCATGGAAATACCTTCAAAAAAAGGCGAAGTCGACGTTGCAAGTTTAAATTCTATGTAAAAGAACTTCAGAAAGTAGAGGAAATTTAGAAGTAAACAAAAAAATAATATGCGTGGCCAAAAAGTATGTGCGGGCGCAAAAAAATGTTTTGTTTTGTTTTTTCGTTTTTCGAATTTTAGGTGCGGCAAATCCGACGAACAAATGATCAATTTGTTGTGGCCTAACCGGTCGGGTTGTTCTATTTATGGAAAGGGTAAGAAGAATTACCGAAATGTTTTTAAGGAATGAAAGGAAGTTTTTTTAAAACAATTTTTAATGAAAAAAATGAACTATTGGTGTAAATATAAGTAATGAATTGCGGGGTTGATGTCATTATCGGGGATATGAACGCAATTGGGATGGTCAAAGTACGCGTGGAGTCCTTCGGACTCCACACACATTCATTCCTTAATTAAACGTCTTAAATCTAGTAACATAACGGATGCAATCAAATTATTATTCCGTGTTGATCTATTGTGTTTTCATCTATAATACTGGCTACATATCATATGAGAGTTTTGAAAAGAATAATTCCATTTTACGACTAAAACAAATAAAACGAATCGGGGCCCAGGTGCAATTATACATTCGATTTCCATTCCTATAAATTGTGTTACTCGTTATATTGACCTATTTTACCGCAAAACAACAAGAAAACCCTATAAAAATTATTGACGAAAAAAATATTGCAAACGAGAAAAGAAAACAGCCGTTACTTCTAAGTAAATAAATAAATAAATAAAATAAAATAAATAAATGAATATATATATTAAATAATTGAAAACAAACTTGTTTTAATTTTGCAAATTCACATGTTTCCATTGGCAAATCGGCATCTTGTCTTTGGCCATTTACACATAGAATAATTCTTAATATAGCCAAGACACAAACATACAGAAAGAAATAATACAAATGTGCTGGCAAAATAAGATTAAATTAAATAAAAATTTACCATTATCATCACCTTTTTGATCAGTACTATTATCACTGATATCAGCATTAAATTTTTAGAAAATATTACCATGGCCAAGATTATCAAACACACATTTGATTGATGAACATTTGTATTATTTTTTATTTCTATTAAAATCATTTTACAAATTTCATTGTTCGATAAAAACGTTTAACATATGTTAATCTGGGTTATTCATGATCTTAGCCCGGTAGCCCAAGGCTCCATTTTTAAAAAGAACAGAGTGGGAATCTACCCAGCTCACCAAACACAGCTGCATTCGAAGCCTTGGGCGTACCTACTAAAAGCAATTTACAAAATTTGAGTCAACTTATCACAACACATCATTTGAGTTGTTAATCCCCCATACCTCTGAGCCATACAAAATATTTGGTATGACATTTACAATCATTACCAACATCATCACAATTTTGATCATTACTATTATTTTTTTATTTTGTTGATAACCTTAACAATTTGACAAGACAACGAATTATTGAATTTTATTTTATTCCATGCTTTCTACGTATATCACTTTAAGACGGGAAACATAGTAAAAAGTGAAATGCTGACTCAACAGTATTCTGTGCAAATTATTAACATTTACGTTATGCGCTAAACCATTGTTGAAACTACCTCTTTCAATTTACAAAAAAATGTGAAACTCTCAATTGTGCCAAATTATGTCTTAGTCTATATCATAATCGCAATCTATTGTTTTCGTATTTAAAATAGCATTTAAATATTTATCATATTCCGTTTTGACATGGACAATATGTCACTCCTTTGTTGTACGTATTGATATCTGAGTCTTTGCAACAAATTAGTTATATATTTAATATCAGCATTAAAATCATAGAAAATATTACAATAGTCAAGATAATCTAACACACGCTTGATTGATGAACAGCATAGGTTATCATTATCATTAATAGTTCATAGAAAATATTACAATAGTCAAGATAATCTAACACACGCTTGATTGATGAACAGCATAGGTTAGCATTATCATTAATAGTTCAATTAATTTCATTATGGAACATAAGAAATCTGGGCTATTCATGATGACATAGTACATATAACTCCACACATGCACGTACCCATTCGCAACCGAAGAGGGAATGAAATAAACAGGATATATTCGCATGTGCCAATAATATATTGCAATACCACACAACACAAAAGCAACATATTTAACTATTGGTCTCGTCTTGTCAAAGAATACTCCGAAATGTAAACTTTATTTAATTTAAAACAAGTCATTCGTCCCTTTATGAAAGAAAGGGCTAAGTCAAGCAGTAGGAACAATTTCAATTGATCTGTAAACTTGACTGTTTTCTCTGTAATTATTGCGGTTCCAATGAAATGCGTAACAATTGTATAAAGATGTTGAATAAATACCTGGCGTTTTTCGGTGTTCTCTTGGTCCGGTTGAGTGCGATGAGAGCAAGCAGGCTAAAGGCGATCAGCGGAATGTTGACACACGTGAACAACACCTTCATCCACGTACTGTAGTCATCCAAGCTTGACAGAGAGGTCATGTTCACTGCCTGCGTTTCATTTGTCAAATACATCGTCCAGTTGCTACTTGTACTATTAGTGATAGCCATAACCGACGTTTAAACGTTCTGAATTGGTTCACGTAAGAATCCTGCTCCTAAGTTCAATTCAAAGTTAAGTTAATTTATTGTTTATGTCTTTGATTAGGGCACAGCAGCTGAATATGCCGGAATGTACTGCCGCATGTAAAAAAAAATTCCGTTATCATAGTCTTTAAGAGAAATGTCTTGGTTTCACATATTTACTGTAAATTACAAGGAGTACATAACTCCTTTTTATATACAAAGAATTGTTGAGCATGTACCACCCTAAACCTAATTGCCTTTTATAAAAATCATAATAATCACAACTTATACCGTGAGCATTGTTATTAAGTATTGTGTCCACACACTCTGTGTGTGATAAATGGCAACTTTTACAAGAACCGGCAGAAATGTTAGTCAACCAACACATTTGCATTATAAGCATACTAAAGATATCACTAGTTGTTAACTACAAACTGTGGAAATAGTATTTCAATGATGGACTTGTGATATACAGAACGCATATCAGGTACCTCATTAGCACATTTTCACATTCAAGACACGTCAACATTTGTTACCATGATCATCAAACGTTGTCAAGTACAGACTGTAATTTGTCTATGCTATACTGACATCATTACAATACGCATCCATTCTGGTATACGCCTTTTTACAATTCTTGAAAGAAAATGACATGGATGAAATAATCCATACACTGCCAACTTCGCGTTTCTTTGCAGATTTCGCACATCGCTGCGTTTTACCTTTACCGCGGACATTATCTTTTTAATATAATTTTCACTACCCAAGATATAAGCATAGATTTTTAACTCGACCCAAATCTACAAATCACTTGGTTCGTACACAAAACATAGTTTGATCCATGAAAATTATGCCAAAAATTTGCAACTGTGAACGTATTCAGACGCTAAACAATTGTCACCTTATTCGTAAGAATCTACATTTCGAATATCCTCGTTAAACTTGTGTGCTTGTGAATAAATAATACATTGAATAATCCGTTTTTAATCGTTTTACTGTGCTTTGTAATCTAAGTATTTCCAGTTTTTGTATATGTGACACTAAACCATACTTGTAATATTTGTTAAGAAGTAAATGAATTTAACAAATCACATTTAAACAAACACTTTGCGCAATGATAACTTTTTTGAATACAAACTAAATTCAATTTTGTTTTAGTAATTTTGACACTTACAAAAACGTACAAGTATCTCTATTCTTCCAATAAACCCCCGTGAAAAACAAACGGAGCTACTTGTACAAACTCTTCCTAAAGCCCTTTCGCAGATATGTTTTGGTATCAATGTCCTTATTGAACATACTTTCAACAGAATAGAACAGACACTTTATTCGACTTATACGATTGTACATCGTCGTAATACAAAACGTTATATTTAACAAACACTACGCAATCGAGTGAAATCCTTTTCTCGAGCACGCTTCAATTTACCTGTACAATCTTCTATTTGTACCAACGGTACCTGTTAAAATACATTCATATCGCGGTAAGCCGCATCAAAACGATATGCCGCGTGCATGTTTTCGGAAGTCGTACGCGGTAGCAGCAGATGTACGCGATGATAACGCACACCACCGCGTTGGATACCGCGGAATATATCGCAGCGATGATGTAATCTCGCCCGCAATGGCAACGCGTTTTTTTGCAAAAAAACAACAAAAACGTTTGGTTTGTAGTGTAGTGCTAGGGGAAGAAATATGTAGCATAGTGATAGGGGAAGTCATCCAGACTAGTTTCACAGTTAAAATCGAAGCGTAAACGCACACACTGGGCTGTGCTTCGAGGAAAAATAAAAGTTTATATGTATTACTATATGTTAATAGTTGGTTGTATTCACAGGGTGGAGCATATTAATTATAGCGTTATATATACTATTTTTAGTGTTGGCATATACACAATGGAGCTCATCTTCATTATCAACTTGGTCACAAATTATACAATTACGTTCAATTTATTGACAATTATGGGTCGCATATCGGCCAGTGCTTAATGGATGTACAGACATAAAATTGAAAATAAAGATTTTAAGTTTCAATCCTTATCAAATGCGTAGTTCAATATTTACTGGCACACATCCAAAGGTCAGTATTTTTGCTTTTCGTTATCGTTAAATATGAACCCACTTTTAAAAACACAAACATGTAAAGTGTGTTACATTCAAGATTTCTTGTAATGATGTTGAAAGGGCTAAACCCTGTTTCAAATTATGATGTTCAGAATCTTACGAACAATTCGAACGATGTATTTTAATTTTCTCGTTGTAGGACTTAAAAGTTTTGAAGCATTTTTATAACTTAAACACAAAAGTTTAAGAAGTTTACATTCATGTGACCTACTCACTGATTTCTATTTAAAGTGAGGGTGTCAACCCCCGGTCCATGGAATCCGTAGAACCATTTATAGAAGGACTGATACCAAGGAGTCGGTTGTACGAAACCATTCGGAACTCCTCGGCCATTTTTTTCAAAAAAAATTTCGGATGTATGCAGGTACATCAGTTGAAGTAGTTCGTAAAATTTTGAATTATATCATTAATTAAATGTAGTGTTTTAGAGTTGTATTTATTGATCTAAGTTTAAGTTGATTGCCATTGAATTGAATTATTGCAAACATAATTAAGAATTCCAAGAGTTAAGTCACAAAGTTTAACTGCTAAATGAAATTACTACGCGATCTACTTGCAGCGGACTTAAACGTACCACTTTTTGAGTATGTAAACCGTCCAAATACATCCGAGGTTGTTTTCGATAAAATGGCCGAGGAGCTCCGAATGGTACGAAACTTGGTGAACATGTCCACATGTTATCTTTTGGTTAGTTTGCACATATCAATGATTTGATTGGTTGATATTATTAGTATTAATATCTTCTAATAAATATTGACCATTCAAATGTTCGGTTACATTTAAACAACCCAAAGAGTTAACTAGTTGTATACAACTGACCGCTAGATATGGAATAGTATAGTATCCAACAACAATATATGGACTTACAATCGTCTTACACTAAGCCCGCGAACATTAATAATGTTGATAAAATCTTGTGTATTTAATCGTCGTACGAGACTTATTTCCACAATGGTAATGTTTTTCATGGCTCGAGAGAAGCCAACCATGTAGTCAGTGTTGCAAACATCTGGTAAATGCTCTGATAAACAAGTCGGTATGTTTTTCGTGGCTCGAGAAATGCCAGATGTAGTCAATGGTGACGAATTACTATCCACTCTCTTGAACGAGTTGGTATCTGAGCGAAATGTCAAACGCTGCCCGTGTACAAAATCGTAAATCCACAGTGCGGGCCAACGACATGCTTAATCATATTATGAGTCGAACAATTTCCACTGTTGACCAACATTCCTACGAAGTTTCATATGTGTAGGTCTACTACTAGTGTAGCCATATTTATCGCAAGACTTTTATACATCTTTTTCAGCCATGGTTTTTACAAGTCCAGGGACATAACTCTAGTTTCAGGTGTGAAGGTGCAATACATTTGGAGCTAAATCCATAATAAAACTTTCAGATATTTTTTAATAAGTCAAGGGCCATTACTCTTGTTATATACAGTCGAACCCCTTAGCCTCTGGGACCGGTGAAAATACATAGAGCCTAGGGGAATGCGAGCCAAGTGGGAATGCTTACTTAAAGTATAAAGAAATTGGTTCTGTACATCCATTCGAGCCAACGAGGAAATCGATCCAAACGATGTCGAGCCAACAGTGTTCAACTGTACGAAGTAAAATGCCGCAATAGTTGCAGGTGAACAATTTTACATGATGAATAACATTACAGTGTAGTTGCAATTGAAGTCGCTATTATCTATTTATGTAACAGGACGACAAAAATACCACGCAAGGCTAAGTACATTCCCGACTGTTTTTCTATGGAAAACATACTAAAAAAGAGCAAGCAATCAATAAAGTAAATCTCATTTAATAACAATAAATAAATTTGTTCCCCATACGTTCATTTTGAAATTTCAACATCAAAAACGTATCCCTCCCTTCTTGCCCGCTCTAGCAATCTCCTCGACTCCAAAATGAAAGTAGAAAAGTTAACTCTTGGATATTTCAACACCAATTGTTCCATAGTTGCCAAGGTAACCTTGTCACAACGAATAAGTCCGAGGTATTCCAAATACGCACACTGACTGGTTACACTTTTAACACCAATGTCAGTAATATCCTGACACCAGCCTATGTCAAGACACTTCAGGAACGGGCAGTTTGTGGCTACTGCTGCTATGCCTGCAATGTAATATTATTATTAGTAGTAGTACATTGTAGTAGTAGTACTAGTTGTAGTGGTAGTGGCAGTGGCAAAGCTACTATAGTCAACTTTGATCACACAAGGACGCCTGGAGCCGAGCTAGAACCTCCAGTGATCTGATGTTTCGAACGACCCATTTAAGTCTTTTATAAAATGTCTTACAATGTATTTGCAAACATGTATATACACATATCAAGCAACCTTAAAAGCGAAGCTACTATATACACATAGCATGTACATCGTTATCATTTTATTATAAAATTAAGTAAAACCATAAAAGCAACAAACCTCTATCACTTATACAACAGGAAACACAGTACAGCCTCCATAATCCCGGCAGATTCTTACTGAGAGCCTCCAAGCAGTCATCATTAATGATTGCATTGAGAGAGAGGTTCAGACATCTGATATTCTTGCAATGGGACGAGATATAGGTCACAGTGTCTGGCGTCAGTCTTGGCAGATTGGAAAGGTCAAGGTTAGTCAATTTTGGCAGCTGAAACAAAAGAACATTGAATGTAAATTGAGTTTATCTTACTATCCACAGACAGTCAGCATTGATGATTGATTTCAGGGAGAAGTTCAGACATGTTAAATTCTTGCAATGGGCCTAGACATAGGTCACAGTGTCTGGCGTCAGTCTTGGCAGATTGGAAAGGTCAAGGTTAGTCAATTTTGGCAGCTAAAATAAAATAACATTGAATGTAAATAGAGTTTATCGAACTATCCACAAGCAGTCAACATTGGCAATTGCATTGAGGGAGAGGTACAGACATGTGATATGCTTGAAATGGGCTGAGATATAATGTAGGTCACAATGTCTGGCGTCAGTCTTGGAAGATTGGAAAGGTTAGTCAATTTTGGCAGCTAAAACAGAAGAAAATTCAATGTAAATTGAGTTTATCCAACTATCCACAAGCAGTCAACATTGGTGATAGTGTTTTGGGAGAGACTCAGACTTGTAATTATACTGATATCTTTGCAATGGGCAAATGTCTATAGTGTCAGTCTTGGCAGATAGGATAAAAGGGTTAGCTAATTTGGGCAGTTGAAAAAAAATAGAACGTTACATGAAACCTTATGTTTATCTAACTATACACAAGCAGTCAGCATTAATAATTGTGTTCAGGGAGAAGTCCAGATATTTGATATTCTTGCAATGTGCTGAGATAAAGGCCAAAGTGTCTGGCGTGAGTCTTTGCAGATTTGATAATAGGTTGGTTAAATTGGGCAGCTGCAAAAAGAGACCAAAGTTATTAATATGAATATTAAATTTATCTTAATATCCACAAACAGTCAAAATTGATGCTTGCGTTCAATACAAGTATGTATATTAATATCCACAAACAGTCAACATTGATGATTGTGTTCAGGGTGAAAGGGGAGTTTTTTACTGGACTGTAAAGAAACTTGAGGATTGTGAATTTGACAGAAAATACTAGGGATTATGTTTAATATAAGTAATAAGTTTCAACTTCCAAATGTTTAAAGTTTGTGTGTATTCATAACCAAATTAACCAAAGTTTGAACCAAAGCAAAAGACAAACTTTACAGACTTGAAAATTAAATTCATAAAAGGCAGTAAACATAACTTAGCCATGTAATATCTCACTAATCTTGGTTCTTACCTTGCCAGGAATAAACAAACAATCTCAGTTCTTGCCTTTGCCAGATATAATCAACCAACCTTGGTTCTCACCTTGCCAGGAATAAACAAACAATCTCAGTTCTTGCCTTTGCCAGATATAATCAACCAACCTTGGTTCTCACCTTGCCAGGAATAAACAAACAATCTCAGTTCTTGCCTTTGCCAGATATAATCAACCAACCTTGGTTCTCACCTTGCCAGGAATAAACAAACAATCTCAGTTCTTGCCTTTGCCAGATATAATCAACCAACCTTGGTTCTCACCTTGGCAGAAATAAACAAACAATCTCAGTTCTTGCCTTTGCCAGATATAATCAACCAACCTTGGTTCTCACCTTGCCAGGAATAAACAAACAATCTCAGTTCTTGCCTTTGCCAGATATAATCAACCAACCTTGGTTCTCACCTTGGCAGAAATAAACAAATAATCTTGGTTCTTGCCTTTTGCCTGATATAATCAACCAACCTTGGTTCTCACCTTTCCAGCAATAAACAAACAATCTCAGGTCTTGCCTTTGCCAGATATAATAAACCAACCTTGGTTCTCATCTTTCCAGGAATAAACAAACAATCTAAGTTCTTGCCTTTGCCAGATATAATAAACCAACCTTGGTTCTCACCTTTCCAGGAATAAACTAACAATCTAAGTTCTTGCCTTTGCCAGATATAATAAACCAACCTTGGTTCTCACCTTTCCAGGAATAAACAAATAATCTCAGTTTTTACCTTTGCCAGGTATATTCCGCAATCGTCGGAGATGCCGCATGACATCAGGTTAAGGTTACGCATGTCTGTACAGCTTTTGGTTATCGATGAAAGGCCAGCATCTGTCACCTAGGCATGTAAATAAGGGATTGAAAAATGGTCTAAAATCATAATCAATCATTTGAAATTATTGGTAAACAAAAACCAATTTTTGTTTTAAATAATTGAAAGCAAAATTTTCTGAAGATGTTAAAAAGAAGATACATTTGTAACTAAATAATAAATGAACATGAATGCAAATTCCTACGTTGTAGTTTTGTTATCTTTAAATTGAATATTTTTCTCAGCAATAAAATATAATATATTATAATTACTCATCAGCTGCCAATATTTATCCTTGATAAGTTGTCCACAGGTTATCTTTTGGCTAGGCAACGATTTGATTGTTTAGTATTTATTATTGGATATATAGTGACTAATCAATATACATTTTGGACAACATTGTCCAAACCAAAAAGTAACCGGTTTCACACAATTGTCCATGATAACAAAATTATGCATACAGTATATAACTGTACACAGGGTCGTCCTACATTTTTTTTTAAACGGCCATAATTCATTCCAAGTTTATGCAATAGATTATTGGCAACCTCATGCAATCTTAGGCCATCGACTCACTCACTCATGAGAGCTTAAGCAATTAATTAACAGCAAATTTAATCTTTAACGATTTACTCTCAAGATTTATATAATTTATGTAATTGATTATCAGAGACCTCAATTGTAAACTATCAATTCCCAGGTTATGCAATTGATAATTGGCAACATCAATCGTAGACCATCAATTCTGAGGTGATGCAACTGATTATCAGGGACCTCAATCGTAGACCATCAATTCCGAGTTAACAATTAATTATCAGCCACCTCAATTGTAAACTATAAATTCCTAGGTTATGCAATGATTAACAGCAATCTCATTCATAAACGATCACCTCTGAGATAATGCAATTGGTGATCAGTGACCTCAATCATAAACAATCGACTCTGTGGTTATGCGATTGATTATAGGTGACCTTAATAGTAAATAATCAACTCTAGTTATGTAATTGATTATCTGCTACCTCATTTGTAAACTACCACCTCCAAGGTAATGCAAATGAGGATATGAGACTTCAATCTTTAACAATTGATTCCAAAGTTATACAATTAATTAACGGCAAATTCAATCGTAAATGATCAACTCTGAGAATGTAGTTGATTATCGGTGACCACAATTTTAACAATGAAGGTATAAATCAGGAAAATTTACCCTGCAACTCTGATCTAGCTTTAGTTTTTATTATTTTGAGCAAAACATTGAAGATGTTATTATTGTCATATCCGTAACCATTGGACATTTTTAAAGATATATATTATATGTCAGAACTGCAAATCCTAACATATAGGGAAAATCTATAAATCACGAAAAATTACTCTGCTTCAGTGACTAGACAGCTTTAGTTTTTAGTATTTTGGGCAATACAATGTGGAATTAATAATTGTCATATCCGTAACCATTGGACACTTGTTAACATATATACAGTACGTAATAACTGCAATTCCTAGCATGTAGTGAATCAGAAAAATTAACTCTCCTACAGTGACCTACTTTTGATAAAAAAAAATATATTTTGAGCAAAACATTGTAGAAGTAATTATTGGAATGTCTTATCCGTAACCATTCACAAATCAAGTAGACATACCCTGCTGCAGTGATCAAGTTGCAGCTCTTGAAGTTTGGAGCAATACCTTGCAATGATCAACATGGTCCTGTCCGTGATTTTGGGGCACTGGTTCAAATGAAGTGTACACAGTTCAGGACATGATGGAAGCAACTGTAAAATAAACGTGGCTTATGATTAATTGAGATATGTCACAGAAACATGACAAAGGCCCCAAGTTGGACCCAATTATTGTATGAATAGCCATTTGTATTTGTATTTTTTAATATATATACAAGGGCATGAACTTCATGAAAACATGGCTAAAACCCTATGATGTGATTTACCTTCATGCCATGAAGGTAAATCACATCATAGGGTTTTAGCCAGGTTTTCAAAAAAAACAGGGTACTGTAGAAAAAGGACAGTGTGCTAAGGTAGAAAAGGACATAATAATTATAGTGTCTGGCATTGCAGATTTCGAAAACTATGAACACAAAAAAGAGAGAAGGAAGTGTGCTTTATTTAAGTAATAATAAGTTTAAACTAAGTGTGTATAAGTTTATAATAATATTTTAAGCTTTAATCAAAACAAAAGATTTCTTTGATTTTCTTAAGCATTTAATTCTACAATTCTATGATAATCTGGACAACAGAGGTAAAAACATATATGCAAAAAATATAAATTCATAGACATAAATTTGATAAAATGTATGGGATTTTTGTAAAAAAAAAATCAATTACACAAAGTTGAAATATTTCCCTTATGAATATGACCCAAGGCCTGCCAATCATTTGAATGTATCTCTTACCATAGTGAGTGCATCATCTGTCACTTTACAGCAGCCATCCAAATACACATGTCGTAAAGCCAGGCTCTGCCTTTCGGCACTCTCAAATGCTGAGTCCATTATGTCAAAACACCTTAAAATACAAAATTGTAATTTGAAAATCCAAAAGAATATGTCCTTATTCCTATGCACAAAACAAGTATCACAAAACCTATTCACTTCTTCAATAGCTGAGTATATATGGTCAAAACACATGAAAGACAGACCCAGCTTGCAACTGCAACTCCCTGTACACAAATGTAGATTGCAAACAAACACACTTATTTGGAGTATAGCAGCCTGAGCATGCGTGCTGTAAAAAAGGCGCCGACATTATTGGCTTTTCACCAAGAAATAAACTTTATTTTATTTAAGTTTAGAGTTATGGTAAGCACAAAAAATATCCTGGGCTTTTAATAGGACATGCGCGCCTAATAGGACATTTACGGTATGAAATAACTTTTGTGGAATAAAATAAAATTGGAAAATTGATATTGCCTCTTCAAAAGAAACTTTCGCTACAACTACAAGTCTTCATTTCTCTTTGCACAAACTAAAAATCACTCACCTGATAAGTTTTAATGTAGTCAATCGAGTGGCGAAGTTCAACAGGTGAAGTACCCCATAAGATGAGATCAGTCGACAGTCTGTCAGGTTGATGGTTTGAATCCTGTCATTGCTTTGCCTAACCAGCTACAATGTACAAAGTTGGAACATAATAACGTTTACACTCAACTGGGCAGGCCACATTAACATGCATGTATTAAGTATGTTTTATGCAATTATGCAAGTATTGAGTATAAAAACTTCCAGCAATTATCACATACAAATTATATTTTACTGTAACGACCATGTATGAACTATAAGAGAGCTGCAGAGTGAACATCAATGCTCGTCTGTTGTTTCATTTGATCAAGGGGCATAACTTAACAATTATTCATGCCAGAGTAATGGCCCTTGATGAACATACATGTATGTGTGTATGCTTATATATATAGAGATATTCAAACGGATTTTGGTACACATGTTGCAAGACACATTATATGTATATTATATACAAAGTGTGTCTAGCAACATGTGTTCCAGGTCAATATCCATTTGAATATCTTGAGAGTTCCTTAGCTACATGTATAGCCAAGCTCTTATACAACAACGCCGACAATGAAGGCTATAGGACAATACCTCAATTTAAAAAAAAAAATAGATGTGCTAAAGATTATAAGAAATGTTGAAAACTATATAAATCTCGGCGGATTAGATTCGCCACTAGAAAGTTTTGTCAATGAGTATTGCTGACTTTCATTACCACACAGGAATGGTTAGCTGTGGTGCCTAAATAACAATTTTATTAACATGTGCATGAATCACGATATTATACTTCAGCAAAAAAAATGGTTTAGTTAGGTTAACATTCTTTTCAAAAACAGGTAGGCTTTTTTTTAAATTAGCCTTTTAATATATTAGAACGTAATTGTCATAAATGGAGAATGGTGTTAAAGTAATCTTCAGTGTAAAGCTTTAAAGGTTTTTAACTACATATCAAAACAATTTTTTGTAATATTTTCTTTTCTTTTTAAAACAACTGACTATAAAATCGGTAGGGTCGGTGCCTATTTTTTAGGTAGGGTCGGGTAACCTGAACCAAATGTTTTTTTAGACCTAAGTTAAAGTTACTCAAACATGTATATCTGTTGTCTTTAAATGCGCACAATATCTATAGGTCACAGGTGTCCGTCACGTAGCTTGATCACTAAAATACATGGCCCTTCAGTTCTTTGATAAAACAAAAAATAATTAAAATTGATAAAATGACATTTCAATAAGTTTATTATATACGTATATATATATATATATATATATATATATATACTTGTATATAATGACATTTTTTTAAGTTATACTCTTAGAAATTTATTGAAATGTCATTTTATTAATTTTAATTATTTTTTGTTAATAGTTTTTTTTATCTGGCCTAACATTTTTTATCTGCAGTCAAATTATATATTTTTTGTAATCATCATTAAAGGTAAATGAGTTAAAAATGATAATGCATTAAAATAAAAAAAAAACAACCTATAATGAGGCTACATTGTATATTGTGTGCCTTTAAAGCCTACTTTATGTCTTGTGGAGTTTAATTAATCAAAATTTAAATTACAATAAGATGTTACCTCACCTTTAGGAAATTTTCATCTGTAACTCGATGTTGATTGGTCAGGTTGACAGCCAACCAGAGATCAGCATCACGGGTTACATTATACCAAGTTGTGCAGACACGACAAACAACCCTTAACAATTCATACACATTGAAGTTCTGAAAAATTTGCACTAATAGAGGGTAATGTAGATCATTTATGTTAAGTTTATTAGCACTTGCATCATTTTCTTTTGTGCCTAACAATTCAACATTCAGACTTGAGTCTATTGCAACTTCTGAATATTCTGCAGTTTGACTAGAGTAGGATGATGCAGTCTTGCTCTTTCCTATTGAATGCAAAACATCCTTGGAGGTTTTTGGCCTTGGCAAATTAAAATCTGAATATGATCTGCTACTACCAGGATTTTGAGAAGTAAATGTTTCAGTCACTCCACTCCTTTCAAAACTTGGATAATTTCTCCTCGTGTTGTCGTGCCTATTTATTGCATTTGCCATTACACTGTTTGAAAACATTTCAATGAAACCTGAGTCAGAAAGCATGTCAGCAACATGGCTAGTGTTACCTTCAAGCTCCACAGGTCTCTTCTGAATAGGTCTAACAGTTTCATTCCCTTTGACCTCATTTAAATTGTCATGCTGATCACTCTCAGGCTTTGCATTAACGAATTCAGGCAACCTATTGGTCTGTCTGCTTGAAGCAGATGGATGAATACTAAATTTAGGTTTTTCTAATCTAACATTATTACAATTGTTCCTGTTTCTCTCTATTTCATTATCATCTTTTAACTGATTCTCAAAACTTTCAACTTGTTGTTCATCATCATCTTGATGAAATAATTCTAAATTTACACACAATTCTTCTCCTGCACTTGTCTTAAAACCTTCTGCACTATAAGTACCTAATGTCCTTGTCCTTGAACTGTTTTCATTCACATTAGATGACCCTAATTTTCCATCAAAACTTTCTAAAGTTCTATCATGTATGGTATGTTCTTTGTCATCACTTTCAAGCTTAAACAAAGATTTCTGAACACCACTCTTGCCTATTTCCTTAGCACTTTTCAGAATCTGATTGCTCTCAAATGTATCTTCAACAACACCATACAAATCATCACTAGCATCAATAACAGCTTCATTTTTCTCGAGTTGTTCACCTCCTCTAGCGCCTAAAGACTGATCCAATCTTGTACCAAAGGTGCCAATAGCAAGTTTCTTTCTTTGATAATTATTCTCTGCCATAGCTTGAATATTTTCAACAGAATTAGAAGAAACTGGGCTCCAGTCCGGAGCCAACTGTGGTTTGAAGCATGTGTTTTCATTCACACTGCTACTTTGCATTCCTTTAATGGCTTTCTCTGAGTCTCTTAATTCTTTATTCACTTTAACATTTTCACCACTTTCAGTTTCATCTTCTCCACTATAATGTATGTTAACATTGTTATCATGCATTTCTTCAGTTCTTCTTTCATTTTCTTTACAATCATGTAAGTTAACATTCAATGTATTAAAATCATTCAATTCTTCAGTTCTTTTTTCATTTTCTCCATTATCAAGTATGTTAACATTGTAAATATCATTCATTTCCTTCGATACCTCGATCTGTCCACTACCCCTTTTTTCATTCCCTTTACTATCATGTTCTTCATCATTGTTTACATCATTCATATCTCCAGTAACTCCAACAATATCCAAATTATCAGGCCTTTGAATTGCATTATCATCTTTAAGAATAGAACAATTTTCTCTAGATGAAGCAACATCTACATATTGTTTTTCCCTATTACATAAGCTAGAATGACCAGCTATGCTTGCCACAAATCCATCCGATAGTTCTGAATTCCCTTCGGCTGATAAGGAAGTGATGGCCATACCAGTTTCTGTAACAAGAAGAATAGCATAGGAACATAACTATATGCACAGATTGGTACATGTTTATAAGTGCTTCAAGTTGCAATCGACCAATGACCTCTAGCTTTGAAGGCAAAAAAAATTTAAAAGTCAAGAAAATAGATTCAAGATCAAATATGAGACAACTATTTTTATATCTAATATGAGTAACAAAAACATTTTAGAGAGAGAGAGAGTGGTCTAGTGATATAGGTGTGTGCCTCTCACCCAAGAGGTTATGGTTGCAAGCCCCACCAGGTTGAGAGTGGCCTAGTGGTATAGGTGTCCGCCTATAACCCAAGAGGATGGGGGTTCAATACCCACCAGGGTGAGAGTGGCCTAGTGGTATTGGAGTCTGCCTATCACCCAAGAGGATGGGGGTTCAATACCCACCAGGGTGAGAGTGGCCTAGTGGTATAGGTGTCCGCCTATCACCCAAGAGGATGGGGGTTCAATACCCACCAGGGTGAGAGTGGCCTAGTGGTATAGGTGTCCGCCTATAACCCAAGAAGATGGGGGTTCAATACCCACCAGGGTGAGAGTGGCCTAGTTGTATAGGTATCCGCCTATAACCCAAGCGGATGGGGGTTCAATCCCAACCAGGGTGAGAGTTGCCTAGTGGTAAAGGTCTGCCTATCACCCAAGAGGATGGGGGTTCAATCCCAACCAGGGTGAGAGTGGCCTAGTGGTATAGGTGTCCGCCTATCACCCAAGAGGATGGGGGTTCAATCCCAACCAGGGTGAGAGTGGCCTAGTGGCATAGGTCTGCCTCTCACCCAAGAGGAGTGGGGTTCAATCCCCACCAGAGTGAGAGTGGCCTAGTGGTATAGGTGTCCGCCTATCACCCAAGAGGATGGGGGTTCAATACCCACCAGGGTGAGAGTGGTCTAGTGGTATAGGTGTCCGCCTATCACCCAAGAAGATGGGGGTTCAATACCCACCAGGGTGAGAGTTGCCTAGTGGTATAGGTACCCGCCTATAACCCAAGAGGATGGGGGTTCAATCCCAACCAGGGTGAGAGTGGCCTAGTGGCATAGGTCTGCCTCTCACCCAAGAGGAGTGGGATTCAATACCCACCAGGGTGAGAGTGGCCTAGTGGTATATGTGTCCGCCTATCACCCAAGAGGATGGGGGTTCAATACCCACCAGGGTGAGAGTGGCCTAGTGGTATAGGTGTCCGCCTATCACCCAAGAAGATGGGGGTTCAATACCCACCAGGGTGAGAGTGGTCTAGTGGTATAGGTGTCCGCCTATAACCCAAAAAGATGGGGGTTCAATCCCAACCAGGGTGAGAGTGGCCTAGTGGTAAAGGTCTGCCTATCATTCAAGAGGATGGGGGTTCAATACCCACCAGGGTGAGAGTGGCCTAGTGGTATAGGTGTCAGCCTATCACCCAAGAGGATGGGGGTTCAATCCCCACCAGGGTGAGAGTGGCCTAGTGGCATAGGTCTGCCTCTCACCCAAGAGGAGTGGGGTTCAATCCCCACCAGGGTGAAAGTGGCCTAGTGGTATAGGTGTCCGCCTATCACCTAAGAGGATGGGGGTTCAATCCCCACCAGAGGAACTATCACCAGGCATCTCAACAAGTACACAGTATTGGTTTCTATGAAAATTTCAGAAATGGACTAAAAAATGATTCATATCAGCTGTCTTCAAAATTGATCTGATAACCATTTAAAAATGTACTAGGATATGCTTTTTTGACAAGGGCCAACCATTGGAAAACACTTTGATAACTCAGGAGTAAAGTGTGCCACTTGCCAGGTCAAACCCAGGAACACCTGAACATTAGCATGATGCTCTATTGACTCTTGACTTTTTTTATAATAAACATTGAATCATTGATATATTGCCTTTGTTTGTATTTCATTATAAAACAGCTGACATTTTACAAGGTTTTAAACCATGACCTCTGATGTCATGCTCATGAGCAATACAATGTAGCGTATAATTATTTGACATTTTTTATAAAGGGTAAACAATAGTAAGTGATGTTTTGCGAAAAGAGGCAAAAAGGCCTTTAACCAGGGCTGTGAACATTGAACGCATGTGTGATCACAGTCTCTTTCAATATTGATTTTCAAAATTTAAATAATAACATGTTTCTGGAGAAAAGTACAACGTATAATCAAAAATTGTCAACAAGAGCAAAAGTCACGTTCTGAATTTCTTATGGTAAGCTAAACATTGTATTTGAAACTTTTTCAAATATTTTCTTGGAAGTAGATTTATTGATGCTATAATAATAGAAATTATTATTCAAACAAAATTAAGTTTAGGACAGATCATTATCAGATGTCAGCGGCATAAACCCATCAGAGGAAAGCCGAGTTTGTAATTCCTCAGTCGCCTGATCACCCTCCAAGGGTCTAACATACAAAATATTTGGAACGTGGACAGACTAAAAAATTCATTGTGTTGGGCTGTTGGCAGTGATAGCGAAAATCCGCTGAGGGAAACAGAAAGTTGGTCTTGTTCATTGAGTGTACTGTAAATATTGAGTTTTACTCAGTTTATTTGAAGATATATTAGCCTCTTTCCGAATACTAATCAATATTTACCATCCAAATAAATTTCACAGACAGACACATTTGATATGACACCTGACATTCCACACATTATGCGACCCCACATTTGTCATTTGTGAAATTTCTGTTGTTTGTGCATCCAGCCATCTTAGTATACCATGACAACCAAGGAAACAGAAAGCTATGATAACCAATGAAACAAAAAAAATACACACAGGTATCAAACAATGTTCATGCTTAACATGTGCAGTTTATTTACCTTCATCTGTGTTGACATCTTCCATTTTTTGTCTTTTGACACTCGGAATCGTCCGATTAGATTTTCTCGTATTGTTCATGACATTTCATTTAACTTATCAATTTATCCTGAGTGTGGCAAGTATAATGCGCTTATGGCATTATGAATAACACATATTCATTTTTCAACCCGGTTCTAAACTAAAACAATGCATATTTTAAGTTTTCATCTGATATTTTGACCTTTTTGGTTATTTTTCTAAACCGGATGTGTGAACTACGTCATCAGTTTGGGAGTAGAAAAAGGCCAAACCCGGCGACCGATTTCTTAAACTTAACTTCGGTTCAATCTCACACCCGGTGTTCTCCCCTGACACTTGAACCAGATGTCAGAGACTTTGACCAATATTATTACACAGTATAGGAAAAAAGCGCTGCATAGAGTTAAAAAAGCGGCCATTCGTACAAACACTATACAATACCGGACCTGAACAGAAATAAAGATCATAATAATAAATTAATTAAGCCATAAATCGTACAGCATGAGTTTGAAACATAAATGTTGCATTTATGTTACAACACTGTTACACATATAATTGTCATCTCATATAAAGGATTGGTTACTGACATCATAGATTGTTTTTATACAACCATTGTATTTAGAATTTCCTTATTGAGTACCAACGGAATATTCTTGTGTTACCTTTCACTCTTATGAATATGATCCAATACAGCAATATCAAGAGGGCCAACGTAAAATATTTTTGCGGAATCATAAGTGAGGGACATACATGTTAGATGTGGAACAAAATGGAGGTATGTGTTATCGGAGTATATTTTGACATGGTTAGTAAGTGTATGTCACTTTTATCGCAATATAAATACGCCTACCCGGAGGCCAGACGTGTTAAAGCTTTTTCGTGTTTGAACCTATGTTTCTAGAGACCACGAACCAAACTAACATGCGCTAAGGCCGGGAATAGAATCCGGAACGCCTTGCGTGAATCGATCACGCGCTATAACCATAGCGCTTACCGGACAATGATACATTGTAGTACAAAGCAAACATGCATTTTTTTCTTTCGTAGATATTTTTAATACTTATAAAATAATATTTTTTTCTGTTGAAACATTTTTCGCTTGACAATCTTAATGCTATTTTTTATTTGCTTAAAATATTCTTAATTCATTTTGAAAATACAAATGGTATATTTCACCCATTTTGAATTGAAAAAAAGGTTATATTGACTAAGATTTATATATTTAAGTAAGTAGCTCAACGAGTCTAGGCGTGGTGGTGGCGCAGAGTGTCTCAAATGTTAAAATTTTTAAAACTATATACAGTGTCATGTCTGGTGAAGAAGTGTCAGATTACTCCGCTAAGAGCAACCTGAATGCATCCATGGTGGGCGCAGATACTGTGCTAGCAGGTAAGAGGTTCCACTGTCCGTGGGAAGGAGTTTGCCAGTACCTGGTCAGTAATTCGCTCCTGGAATAGCCGGTGTTGGCCCCTGGTTCGCGCATCGCCACTTTGGAGGTACCTGTCTGCGTTGATGTCTACAAGGTTATTTCGGATCTTGTACATCATGAGCAACTGGCTGTGTTTTCGACGCTGTTCGAGGGACTCCCAGTTAAGGACTTTTATCATGTTGGAGACGCATCCTGGGGTCTTTGTAGAATAGTCGTTGAAGACAAAGCGGGCTGCTCTACGCTGGACCTGCTCAATGGCTTTGCTGTGGTTTTCCTGGTGTGGGTCCCAGACGGTGGCTGCATTTTCAAGTGTGGGGCGGACCATGGCCTTGTATGAAGCTTCCTTGACAGGTGGCGTGCATTCCCTCAGGTGTCTGCGTAGGAATCCCAGTGTCCGGTGATGCTTTTGATGTTGACTATGTGCTTCTCCCAGGAGAAGCTTTCAGTGATGGTGACTCCAATGTATTTGCTGGCGTCAACTACTTCAAGTGTGTGGCCATGGAGACTGTATTTGGTGTCTATGATTTTTCGACAACGAGGGACGATTCTGATGACAGTACACTTATTGGGGTTGAAGCTCATTTGCCACTTTTCTTCCCACTTTTCCAGTGCCGCGAGGTCTTCCTGGAGGAGTTGTACATCATGGTCGTTCTCGATCACCTTGAAGACTGCACTGTCGTCAGCAAATAACTTAGATGATGATGATTTGATCACCTCTGGGAGGTCATTGATGAAGGCTAAAAACAACAGAGGACCAAGGATTGTCCCTTGCGGAACGCCGGATAGTGCATCTGCTGTTCTTGACTTGGCACCATCAAGAACGACTTGTCGTTTTCGGTTACTTAGGAATGACCCATCTCTTGACGTTTCCCCTAACACCGTAGTGGTCCAACTTGTGCAGTAGGCGGGCATTGGGGACTTTGTCAAAGGCTTTGGCAAAATTCAATAGAATGACATCTACTGTCTTCCCTTTAGCAGTGTTTGAGGCGATTTCTTGGATTGTGGTAAGGAGCTGTGTCTCACAGGAGCGTCGCTTACGGAAACCGTGCTGGCTGTCGCTCAAAATAGTGTGCTCGTCAAAGTGCTGTATGACATTGCTGTGCACTATGTGCTCCAAGAGTTTGCACGTTATGGACATCAAGGACACTGGTCTATAGTTAGATGCTTGGTGTCGGTCGCCCTTCTTGAAAAGTGGGACTACCGAGGCATCCCGCCAGTCTTGAGGTACTTCACCTAGGTTGAGCGAAAGCTGAAACAGCTTTGCTAAGGCAGGGGCTAATTCTGTAGCAGCTGCTTTCAGGATGATGGCTGGAAGCTCACCAGGACCAGTGGCTTTCTTGGTCTTGAGGTTCATCAGCAGCTTGTGTACACCCTTCCAGTCAACTGAAATGTTCGGCATAGATGGTAAGCCGCTTTGTCACATGTCTGGAATGTTGGTGGTATTTTTGCGGGTGAATGCAGAGACAAACTGATCGTTAAGAATGTTAGCTCTGGCTGCATTGCCGCTCTGGAGGAAACCATCGTTGTTTTTCAAAGGTGCAACACCAGTACTCTCCTGTCCCTTGCTTTTGACGAAAGCCCAAAACTTCTTGGAGTTGTCCTTGAAGTCGTGACTGACTGTGTCAACAAGGAATTTCTTGTTGGCCTTGTGTATCTGGTATTGCACTCCTTTCTGCAATCTCTTGTACCTATCTAAGTCCCGTTTCTGGTTTGATCTCGCTTTTTTATATGCTCTCTGGTTTTTTTCTAATTGTTCTTTTAATTTCGGTGTTCATCCATGGGTTGGTGTGTGGTGATGTTGTCATTTTGGAAGGAACCCGTTTTTCAATGGTTGTATGTATGGTGTTCTTTTATCTTGCCCATGAATCTTCAATGGAGGAATCATTCATGTTTATTATGTTTGATAGGTCTGATAAATCGTCCTTAATGCCTTGGAGGTCAGCTTTCTTCCATAAAAAGATCTTCCTTCTTGGTGGCTTGGGATGACTAGCACTGATGGTAGTATCAAATAGAACAAAATCGTGGTCACTGTTGCCAATGGAGGGCATGGGTTTGCATCGTTGTTTGAAGCTGGGGTGTGTTGTGAGTATGATATCCAGGGTGTTATGTTTTCTCGTGGGAAAGTCTACGATTTGCTCAAAGCTGTTGTCTAATTGACCAAGCATACACGTTCACCAGGTGTAAGTTATTTTTTACTTTGAGTTTTGTAGTCTTATAACTAATCTACCTGAGTCTAGGAAGGGAAAATAAAAAGTTTGGGGCCTTTCAGTATCCGGTTACCGGGTTATAGAAAAGTATGGTTCCCTGGGCATTGGTTCCCGGTTTTATCAGGAAGTGAAACCAGCAAAATGTAAACAAACAGAATGATGTTGCATATGAAAGAAACAAACTAAGGTATGTGTTGATTTGTTGAATCATGTATTGGTTGCACAGCAAATTACGTGGAACTTACGATATTTACATGAAATATGTAAGCATGTTCTGGGCACAGACTTCTGAATCTTTTGTTAAACTTAGTTATTATATAAACTGTTAAACGAAACACATGATCATGTACACAGTATGTGACGATGTGTCATTTTGTCAAACGTTACCAACACATTGATTGCATTCTCTCTAGTTAAGTTAAGGCTTAACACTACGGACACTATGGGCTATTTAGGATTATTCAGATTGATGACGGACAGCATATTAAGCCCTTCACCCCAAGTCCAAATAATTGTACGTTGACAGATTTTTTTTACGATTTTTAATATATAGCAAATCCTTCACGTACAAATTGTTTTATACGAAAAGTGGGTAGTTATTCTGATCGGGATTCCGGGTTAAAGCATATTGCTTTTATAAAATATCATAAAAACAAGAAATAATACCAGATAATGTAATTTTATATCAGTTCCGTACACAAAAAATAAATATCCAACGAATAATTATGAGTTTGACGGGGTTTTCTTCATTTCATTCTGTCAAAACATAGTGATACACATGAAGGGCACCTGCAAAGCTGCAGTTCACAATTTTACAACAATCGGAACATTTCGGCCATGGCCAAGTCGTTACAATTGTATTTATGGGGTCTATCTCCAAGCTTATCAGAGGTGGCCGAATTATTACAATTGGGCCGAGTTGTTCCGCTTGGCATAATTGTTGTCTGTGTCAGTCAACTTTTGTATTATTGGAAAGGTAAATAATGTGTTTTAATGCATTAAATGCTTGTTTTGTGCCAAATAGCTTTGCACTTACATGGTAAAATATTAATATAAACCTTTATTATCCATTTCAACCATAAAATACTTCACTTAATACAATTTCAATATTTTTCAAACCCCCCTATTTTTTGCACAAACCCGTTTAGACGTTAGGGATTGGAAGAATCCTGTATAACACGTCTATTATTTTAGACTTCTACTTCACCCCCTACTATAGTCCACCTAAATGGCTGTCAATCAGCATTTTGATGGGTTTTTTTTACTATGGCAGACTCGAGACACAGTTACTGGAACACAAAAGCAATGTCAAAATAATAGAAGAGTTTCCTAATCGCTCATTATTGCAGCAACCCCTTAACCCCTTCAGTTTTTATTTCAAATTCCTTATTCAGGTTTTTCTGTATGACAAAAACTTTGACCTATCAAAATTTCATTACACAACTGCGTATTTGCATACAGTTATCTATGCACTTGCACAGTATTTTCTGTACAATGACTGTAAAGGCATTTCATGCGAAATAAAAGTTTTTTTATATATATATAATAATATATATATATATATATATAATTGCCCCAAGACAAACTGACTGCGTGACAAAATGTCTTTAAGACGTTGGTTGAAGTGATTTAACGTCTCCCTTATTTGCTACTGTAAATCTTCATTTTATTATTGGATAAAGGGGCTATTTCATGTTTTGTTAAAATGCAATTTCTTTGGATTTTTTTAATACCAAAGGCAAATAAATAAAATCATTACAGTGTTAAAAGTAAAACTAAGATACTGACAGCTAGAATTCTTCAACAAATGATTTTGAACAATGTTAGTAATGCGATTCAGCAAAATGCTGTAGCATGATTGGTTGATATACATTATCAAGTGATGCTACCAATGTATTCAATAAAGGTTAAAATATCTGTCAGCTTATGTACTTATCCTTTTGTGTGAGTGGATATGGTATCAGTTTTCTGGAGAAAAAAAATACCAGCGTGAGTTTGCTCCCCACTACTACTAGTCTACAACTGGGTTGTATTTTATACTTTATTTTATCTTCTCTTTCAGTATCAAAGAGATGTATAATTTAAAATATAAATACTTGTTTTTTAGATGCATTTATGGAAAAACTCATTTTTGGTGCCAAAACATGAGCGAGTCCCTTTAAAGCATCATAATAATTTATAAAGAATGTAAAACATTTTCTTCCTTTGCTCTTCTTGTGATTGGTTTGGGCTGGTTTTTCCTTAAATTTAAATAAGGCCAATATAAATTAATTGCTAGATTTTTATCCAAAATTTTATGTATTACAGTAAATGGGGGTGGGGGGGGGGGGGCTTATTTTCTTTTTCTTTGATAACTTACTATTTCATCATTGAAATTCATTATTGCATAAGAGACCATATACATGATTCTCTAGATGAGCCACAAACACCATTGTAACAATTCTCCATTTTTACAGGTGAATGTTTACATTGACACTGGCTGGTATGAATATAAGTATGAATATAAGCCATTCTTGGACAGTACCAGGCCGATACGCAAATACAAGGCCAATTTCAATATTTTTATTGAACTGAAATTTAAGGAGCAGCTGGAAAGATTTTAGGGTGTGGGCGGGGATGAAAATCTAGCAGTCAATTTATAGTCGCCTAACAACATTATAAAGGATTTATTGATTCAAAGTTTTGGAAAAAAAGAGTATAATTTTGAGCAATGACAAGACATATGACTTAGGTTGTTTAATTTAATTGTGTTATGAGGTTTTGCCTTTCTATCCTCAGGCTTAAATTTTATTGTCAGTGATGTGGTTGTGCGCAAACAAACCAGTTTATAATCTATTATAGTATAATTTTCCTTGAATGTTTTAAGCCGGTATTGCCCTTAGCATTGAATAATATCAATCTTACAGATGTTATCTTCATTGTACATTTGTGTATGTGGATTTTCATGTTCATGCTTTGCTTGTTTGGTTGTGTATGTGGTACTGTTGTGACCTGGTATTGCATAATATTATATAATAAAATTATTATTATATAGCGCCACATACTGTTACATGTATACTGACTGGTTTATGAAGCTAGCTATTTAATCAATTTGATGGTCAGCCAGCAAAGCATTAGAGGCCATGCATTTGATCTCCTCCAAATGCATAAAGCATATTTGTGCTGTATATGTTACAATACACTCAGCAACTAAAATAATTAAATAACTTCCTTGGTACCATAATATGAAGCAAAATCCAATTCCAAATTAGAGGTGTTACCAGTTCTTGCATATCTATTGGTTTTTCTACCGGCTCGCTATAGAGCTGTCTCTTATATAGTGACAATTGAGATGTCTTGGGCTTAATATTCACCAGATGCATAATGTATACGTGTACAATCTTTTTGGTGTCTTGTGTATGATCATTTATTTATAACTTGACATTCATCATGGTCAGTTCTTTGCTGCTTCGTTTGTTCCTGTAGTTTCCTGTGTAATCCCACCCTTGATTCCCCATTGCATACTGTGTATTCCTTTATTTTGAGCCCCAATCCTACGTAACATGTAATTCTAAAAAATTGTATGAGACTGCATAGCAAATTATGCGCATTCCACATTCTTGATTTCCCAGTATTCCGTAAAAAGCAGGTGAAATTTTGAACAAAAATGCTCAAACTCCCTAGAATTCTGAAGAAAAGTCAATTCCCCTGGAATGGTCTCAAGAAATATGGCATGTACATGTATGTACTGAGTGACTCCAAGCACATTTAATCATTTGCGTGACAAGTTAAAACAAGAGCTTTATGCGAATGAGTTTAATAATTTTTACAAGAAGGCCCTCGAGTGATACTTCTGTGAATCTGCAGGAGCAATGTTATTTCCCGCCAAAACTTTGAAATTAAAATATATCGTATAAATGCAAGCTGTACATTATACTTTAGATTGAGTTTGGATTGGGTGTTTGTAGACTTTAATCTAAATTATCAAATGCATCGTAAAAAGGCAAGTTTTACATTAGATTTTAGATTGAGTTTGGATTGGGTGTTTGTAGACTTTGATCTAACTTGTCAAATGCATCGTAAAAAGGCAAGTTTTACATTAGATTTTAGATTGAGTTTGGATTGAGTGTTTGTAGACTTTAATCTAAATAATCAAATGCATCGTAAAAAGGCAAGTTTTACATTAGATTTTAGATTGAGTTTGGATTGGGTGTTTGTAGACTTTAATCTAAATAATCAAATGCATCGTAAAATGGCAAGTTTTACATTAGATTTTAGATTGAGTTTGGATTGGGTGTTTGTAGACTTTAATCTAAATTATCAAATGCATCGTAAAAAGGCAAGTTTTACATTAGATTTTAGATTGAGTTTGGATTGGGTGTTTGTAGACTTTAATCTAAATTATCAAATGCATCGTAAAAAGGCAAGTTTTACATTAGATTTTAGATTGAGTTTGGATTGAGTGTTTGTAGACTTTAATCTTTATTATTAAATGCATCGTAAAAAGGCAAGTTTTACATTAGATTTTAGATTGAGTTTGGATTGGGTGTTTGTAGACTTAAACCTAAATTATCAAATGCATCGTAAAAAGGCAAGTTGTACATTAGATTTTAGATTGAGTTTGGATTGGGTGTTTGTAGACTTTGATCTAACTTGTCAAATGCATCGTAAAAAGGCAAGTTTTACATTAGATTTTAGATTGAGTTTGGATTGGGTGTTTGTAGACTTTAATCTAAATTATCAAATGCATCGTAAAAAGGCAAGTTGTACATTAGATTTTATATTGAGTTTGGATTGGGTGTTTGTAGACTTTGATCTAACTTGTCAAATGCATAGTAAAAAGGCAAGTTTTACATTAGATTTTAGATTGAGTTTGGATTGGGTGTTTGTAGACTTTAATCTAAATTATCAAATGCATCGTAAAAAGGCAAGTTTTACATTAGATTTTAGATTGAGTTTGGATTGGGTGTTTGTAGACTTTAATCTAAATTATCAAATGCATCGTAAAAAGGCAAGTTTTACATTAGATTTTAGATTAAGTTTGAATGTAATGTTTGTAGATATTAGTCTTACCTGTCTTGACTGAATTTTCGTTGTTTATTTTAGGTATACAGCTATCAAACTATGTACCTGACTATGCATTTTGATTTAGATAAGCATTAATGAGCAGGTACATTGCTTAAAGTGACCCTCTTATTCAAAATCAGTTCATACACATGCATATCAAAAACATAAATTTTGACTGATAAACTAAATAATGCATTTATGAAAAATATTAATTACTGATAACAAGATTGTAACCGTGTGTACAATAGCATAAAACGCAAAATTATTATATGATTGGTGAATGCTCAAAGATTTACTGTGATCCACTTTCGTCTCATAAGGTAGAAAAACTGTGTTTTCTGCACCTTTTTTCCAAATTAAGCTCCGTATCATTCATAAGAACCATTGTTTTCGACATTTATTCATCCTTTTTGGTGTATTTAAACATTTGTATTAATTGTGTTAAAGCTAATTTGAGAGTAAGAGGGCACCTTTAAGCATTAATGAGCAGACCTGTATCAGCGAGATCGTTCATCGGGCACTTTCAGAGCTCGTGACTCATTCGGAGCTCCTCGGCCATTATTTTCAAAAACAACCTCGGATGTATTTGGACGGTTTACATACTTAAAAAGTGGTACGTTTAAGTCCGCTGCAAATAGATCGCGTAGTAATCTTATTTAGTAGTTAAAATTTATGACTTAACTCTTGGGAATCGTAATTATGTTTGCAATAATACACTTCACTGGCAATCAATTTAAACTGAGAGCAATGAATACAACTCTTAAACACTACATTTAATTAATGCTTTTATTCAAAAAGAATACGGACTACTTCAACAGATGTTCCGGCATACATCCGAGGTTGTTTTTGAAAAATTGGCCGAGGAGTTCCGAATGCTCGTGACTGTCACTAGAAGTTTGCAACACGAAATTATTTAGAATGTAGGGCAGTATCTTTGTGTATGCAACATATATTTTAACATGTTCAAATATGTTCTTAAGGATGTTGGTATGTTTGTTATTTGTAATACCTATCCAGCGGGGTTTTCATAAGTCACAATAATGAGCGTAAAGGGATATTTTTTAACATTACATTGGGACATTCATTATGTTCCCGTAGCGTAGAGTCGCCAAAACAAAAACAAAATCATCAAAGACTCTGAAGCGGCTGCTTGTATGGACTAGGTTTTCGTATACATGCGTATGGTACATTTTTGACAGTTCATGTTATTATGGAAAACAAAACTTTCGATATTCAGTCAGACCGATTTACGGTAGAATGACTTTTTTTCTGGATATACATGTACATTTAACTAGAATTTCTGTTACATTATATAGCGATCATTTAGGTCACTTCCAGTTTTCTGGATAAACATGCACATTTAACTAAATTTTGAGTTACATTGTATATAGTTAACTTTGAGTTATTTAGATTGACATGTACATTGAACTAGATTTTGAGTTAAGTTGTACATCGATCATTTAATTCACTTCAAGTTTTTTTACCAAAAAAATCCGATAGGTATTGAACTTAATTCATTAAATTTGATTTTCCATCAAAGCAAATTTACGACGAATTTTAAACTCACGATTTTAGACACGAGTTATAAAATGGGACCTCTGATGATAAGCATAGGGTTATAATTTAGAACATTACATCTGGAACGTATATACATGTACTCTATTTATTACCACTTGACCTTACATAATATGAATCATATATACTTGTTTAACTGTTCACTCAAAGACGAGACGGTAAAACGTTATTGCATTTATTGCATTTGATTACTTTCGATATATCATGTTTAAGACACTGGTATGATGATACTATGTATTGCTGTATTGTTTTACAACCTATTAAACAAGAATCTTGTGTCTACTTTCAGATGTGCCGTTTTATTGTTTGACAGGAGAGTAAAGGACAGTAGATCTTTACCTGATATGTCTAATGGATCTCAAAATATGACTCAAGATTCGTGATATTTGCTCTGAAAGGATCGCCCTTGGATTTTAATTGAAAGACCATTATTATATACATATACTAGTTATATACAGTTATGACCACTGGCACAAGGATATGAAGTAAACTAGAAAATCTGAAATATGGACAGTCAACAAACTGGATATTTTTGATACGAAAGACCTGCATACGCTTCATAAACATTTTGAAGAGATCAACGGATAGGCAGACATAATTGTGGTAAATGTTTTAATAAAAGTTTCTTGACAAAACATGATATGCATCAGAAAAAAGATAATATGGTCACAATGATACAGGACATACTACAAGGAAAAAAATCTTAGCATTGTTCAGTGAAAGTTTTACAGGAAACAGTGGAGTAGTTTGTTTTTTGAAAGAAAATTATCAAGTCGCATGATGCTACCTATTGCTTATACAGTGAAGCTTAAGAAATATAAACTTCAAAGAACGCTGTTGTAAGTAGAGGTTCGTGCTATGGAACTGTAGAAAAGAACGGACAGAGATGTATTTATAGTTGTGCTTAACCTCAACAACAAATAATTTACAACTGTGAATTTATGCATATGAAAAAATCTGAAGAAAAAACGACCAAAGGAAACTGCAGATGATAGTAAAGTATTAAATGAAATGATTTGAAGACACATTGACAAAACGCTCATCCTTAACAACGAATGAATTATTACAAACGTGCATGTGACTGAGTATAAGTAGAACGCTCTTAAAAAGGAAAGATTAAAGAAAGATTGCAGCTGTCTATGTTATCCACATCATTGTCATGAACTTTTAAATGCGTTTGTGTATGGCTATATTGAATACTAATTTGAATATGATTACATGGACATGATTTTGATTTGAGCTTTGGACGGAAAACGAAAGTGAAAAACCAGGTTTTTTGGAATGCCTTAACATTCAAATGACGTCACAGGTCACATGTCCGAAAATCTCAACCGCGGAACTTGCAAAAAGTTTCAGTTAGATTGGATTTGAATACATGCACAAGTTACTTGCAAACACGATTTCAAAATAAAACCGAACCATGAAGACAAATTGGGTACTAACTTATAACTAAAATACACAGAACTTTGACAATTTTTATTGGTTATGATAACTTTTAGTAAAAAAAACATGAACAAGAAATGAAACTCCTTCTATCAATAAGTACAATAAAGTTATAAAAACACTGAATACTTTAAAACGGAAGACATTAAGTGTTACACAATGAAAAAAACTTTAAGCTCACTCTGAACGTTTAAGTATCCTTATACATGTGAACACATCCCGGTTTAATAATGTTAAACCCTACAAACTACCCGAAACTAAGGAAATTAATTCTGCACTCGTGCACATAATGAGCTATTCTGAATGCTGTATTATGACTCAATGCTCAATTATGACTTGATGGCCTTCGTTCCATTCGTGTCGTCTACTTGTGATATAACGTAGTGTCTTAAAGGTTTTCTTGAATTTGAAACACTTGTTTTAAAAGTGGATTGAACTGCATTTAGAATATCAGTTGTTGTGAGAAAATGAAATGGAGATTGAGGTAGTGAATACTATTTGTTTAAACATTGAACATTGAATTGAATGAAATAATATTGTTTAAGTAAATGGAGTCACTGAATTGATTGTAACATTAAATGCTTGGATGTACCAGATATTGTTCCAGTGTTATAGATGTCTTTTAATAGACACCTGTTATCGGACTTTTGAAAATTGAGACCGTTTAATGAAAATATCACAAGGAAACTGTTAAGATACACGATAAAAGGCACTTGCTAAAACCATTTGGATAAATCAGAATAATAATTAGTAGACTTCGGAATAGAGCGAAATTAATGGTTGATTGAATTAGTATTTCTTAGCTTATACAAATATGGAATTAGAAAAAGAGGGCGAACCTTTTGGTTCAGAGAATGAGAGCACACCGCTTCTTCCTGAAAACAGAGATGAAACTGCAACAGAAGTTCCAAGTAATGTAGAGTTAGGCTTTACCCTGCGTCGATGTATGCTTTTGCCTGTTATCTTGGGTTATTTCCTAGAAGGAGGCATGTTCATGTTTCTGTTGCCGCAGTATACGCAGCACGTTTTTAAAGAGAAGTACACAAGACACGACCAATTCAGTTTGAACACAACTTACAACGCATGCGCGAATGTCAACCAATCGGATCCCGAATACCAGATATACTTGAAAATCCAAAGAGAAACTGCAAAATGGACGATATATTACGCAATCGCTTCACTTGTGCCTACGATTGTGGGAAACATCGTTTGGGCGTCATTGTCTGACATTCTTGGACGAAAGTTTGTCCTATACTTGACAATAGCTGGCGCAATCGTGAGCATTGGATCTTTTGCACTAGTAGCAAATTATAAATTGAGTTTATACTATATAATAATCGGTAAAGTTCTCGACGGCTTAACGGGATCATATACTGCTTTTCTTGCAATGATGTTCACTTATACTTGTGATATAACTGTAGCCGGCAAATCTAGAACAATTGCAATCGTGTTCATGGAACTATTACTCGGACTAACCGTAACATTAGCGTCCATGTATACAGGTTATTTTATTGAAGCGGCGGGATTTTTCTGGCCTTCATTTATGGCAACATGCTTACTTGCAGCTGCATTTCTGATTCTTGTAATTTTCGTCCCAGAAACTAGTGGTATTCAGCACCAAAGAGGTTCACAAACAGAACAATTGACAGCTTCAGCAAGGGTAAAACGTGCAATGCTTAGCACCATAGAAGCCTTCAAGTTTTATTTCACGAACGATTCCAAAGTAAGACGACTGAAGTACATCTTATTGATCCTTGGATTTTTGTTTTTGACCATCCCATACCTCAACCGAGGAAGTATGGAGATTTTGTACCAGTTGGGAAAACCATTTTGTTGGTCTTCCAGGAAGATTGGATGGTTTGCTTCCCTGAAAATCTCTATAGCTTCTGTGTTTGGAGTTGCGGGCACATATCTTTTACAGAGGTACTTAACATTTATTTTTAAGTGTTTTATTTGTTAAGGTTTTATTCTGCTATTCAGAATTGTTACAAATATCTACACTTTCCGGTAAAAAAACCCCAATGAAAACATCGTTAAAATTAGTATTCACTGTAATCCAGACATTTGCTATTACTATCACAGTTTGGTTTTACGTATTTAATTTTGAAAGTTAAACTTACTGACATTCAAAGAAATGTACATCTTTAGTTCTCTTTAAACATCTGTATATCTAATAATGTATTTCCCAACATGCTTTTCTTCATACACGGGTCAAATGCAACAGTTGTTGTTCAATATGTTTTTGTTCATACAGATGTATGAAAGATGACATTATTGCCATGCTGGGAACGGCCATCGGGATTGCGTCCTATGTTGTGGAGGGTTTCGCACATGGTTCCATCATCTGGTTAGGTGAGTCCTGTAACATTCTCTCTGTAAATATTTGTCTTTTGCAGAAACTACAAGGCTTCAAATTTAGCTGTGTTGAGCGTTTGTTATACCTTGTGTCCATGGACAGTGTTTCATAAGCCTTATGCACCTAAACAATGTCAGCAAGGCCATGTGTCTCTATATGCGTACTCCTACAGTGTCTGTTAGGCAGTGTGCTTCTATACAGTGTCTCTATATGCGTACTCCTACAGTGTCTGTTAGGCAGCGTGCTTCTATACTGTGTCTCTATATGCGTACTCCTACAGTGTCTGTTAGGCAGTGTGCTTCTATACAGTGTCTCTATATGCGTACTCCTAAAGTGTCTGTTAGGCAGTGTGCTTCTATACTGTGTCTCTATATGCGTACGTCTACAGTGTCTGTTAGGCAGTGTGCTTCTATACTGTGTCTCTATATGCGTACTCCTACAGTGTCTGTTAGGCAGCGTGCTTCTATACTGTGTCTCTATATGCGTACTCCTACAGCGTCTGTTAGGCAGCGTGCTTCTATACTGTGTCTCTATATGCGTACTCCTACAGTGTCTGTTAGGCAGCGTGCTTCTTTACTGTGTCTCTATATGCGTACTCCTACAATGTCTGTTAAGCATGTGCTTCTATACAGTGTCTCTATATGCGTACTTCTACAGTGTCTGTTAGGCATGTGCTTCTATACTGTGTCTCTATATGCGTACTTCTACAGTGTCTGTTAGGCAGCGTGCTTCTATACAGTGTCTCTATATGCGTACTCCTACAGTGTCTGTTAGGCAGTGTGCTTCTATATTGTGTCTCTATATGCGTACTTCTACAGTGTCTGTTAGGCAGTGTGCTTCTATACAGTGTCTCTATATGCGTACTCCTACAGTGTCTGTTAGGCAGCGTGCTTCTATACAGTGTCTGTTAGGCAGTGTGCTTCTATACTGTGTCTCTATATGCGTACTCCTACAGTGTCTGTTAGGCAGCGTGCTTCTATACTGTGTCTCTATATGCGTACTCCTACAGTGTCTGTTAGGCAGTGTGCTTCTATACAGTGTCTCTATATGCGTACTCCTACAGTGTCTGTTAGGCAGCGTGCTTCTATACTGTGTCCCTATATGCGTACTCCTACAGCGTCTGTTAGGCAGCGTGCTTCTATACAGTGTCTCTATATGCGTACTCCTACAGTGTATGTTAGGCAGCGTGCTTCTATACTGTGTCCCTATATGCGTACTCCTACAGTGTCTGTTAGACAGCGTGCTTCTATACAGTGTCTGTTAGGCAGTGTGCTTCTATACAGTGTCTGTTAGGCAGTGTGCTTCTATACAGTGTCTGTTAGGCAGCGTGCTTCTATACAGTGTCTGTTAGGCAGCGTGTTCGATACAGTGTCTCTTAGGCAGTGTGCTTCTGTACAGTGTCTGAAAGGAATTGTACCTATATACAGTGTCAGTCTGTCTTTATACAGTGTATGTACGTATTTTCATCAGTGTGTGTATCGGCAAACGCTGTCTGTTCATTTTCAAACGTTTATAGATTATTATGGAATTTAATGATTCCTCATTTCTTAATAAATTACATTTACCTTGAACATAACAGTTCCCGTCCTCAGTGCCCCTACCGGACTTCCAATCCCGATGATTCGCAGTCTGATGTCGGCTTTGACACCTGCTGACAAACAAGGTAAGTGGAATGTGATCGACCCATACTTCTTAAATACTTTACATGCAATTGTTTTCCCTAATGAAGAAGCGGGTGACATTCATGTATTTCTATTTGTTGAAAATACTTCCTTGATTTCGTTGAAAATACTTCCTTGATTTCGTTGAAAATACTTCCTTGATTTCGTTAAAAATACTTCCTTGATTTTATGGCGCTCTTTGTTGCATGGAGTTGAGTTACCTGGAGGGAAAAAAACCTTGCGATTTATGTATTTTTTTTTGTTTGCTATTAAAGTTTTATATGCACATACATTGGGTACTTGTACGAAAGTGTAAACGTGTATGACTTGTTCTATCATATGAGTTATGTGCAATGTGTAAGCAGCCGGCTTTCGGTTAATCAATCCTTTCTATGTGTAAGTAACTATTCTAAACGACAAAATAAAGTTATTGTCAACAACGACACATTCAATCATTGAGGGTTTTTTCACAAGTTCTGACACTGGTTCATACTTACGAATTACAATTTTACGGAACAAATAACAATTTTACTGAACAAATAACAATTTTTAGACTGGTTCCTATTTACGAATAACAATTTTACTGAACAAATAACATTTTTAGACTGGTTCCTATTAACGAATAACAATTTTACTGAACAAATATTTTTTTAGACTGGTTCCTCTTAACGAATAACAATTTTACTGAGGAATTATCATTGTTTTCACCGGTTCTTACTACGCGCGAGATTGCGTCATTGCGGTAAATCCCGGGGATATTTTCCGTGGTATCCAACGCGGTTGCTACGCATACCACCACGTTTATCTCCTGCTACCGTGTAAGACTTCCGAACAGCTACCTTGATTTCCTTTAATAAACTCCTCGCAACGCCGCGTAAAGCGTTGACTCCACGATGCGGGGGAACGCGTGTCATATTATTGTAATGAACGGCGTGCGATATGCTTATATCGTGGGTATTGTAAAAAAAATAGAGTTTTAATCAGGTAACGTCCTCGGACAGGAAATACCACGGCGCATAGCTAAAACCTGCTAAGAGCGTGGTTGGTAGTGTACTTACGAATTACAATTGTTTACACTGGTTCTTCCTTACGAATTACAATTCTATACAATTCATTTACAGGTGCGTTGTTTGCCAGTATCGGTGCAGTGGAGACCTTATGTGCTCTGATAGGATCCGTGAGCAACAACGCCATCTACTCAGCCACTCTGACGATTATGAATGGTTTTGTGTTCGAAATCATGGCTGCCTTTACCCTTATAGGTGTTATTTTTCTTGTGTAAGTAGTATCAGCGGAGGTTTCAATCTTTAATTGTGTGTGTTTTATGAATTGATTTATGTTCTAGTTAATTGTTCCTTGACGATGATCATTATCGTAGTCATTTTTTAAGGAAAATGGCACGCAGCCAGATATTAGTTAGGACCTATATGCCATAAGTAAACGTTTGATATGGGTATAGCTTCTCTTCAGCGACGTTGGCCATATTGTGTTCGAGATAATGACTGCTTTGACCTTGATTTGAGTCTTTATTCTTAAGTTGAACCTGACATGGCAAACATAGGAATACATGTATATACAGTCAGGATTCGATTAGTTCAAAGTATTTGAGTATATATATATGTATAAAGTTAGTGGGAAGGGGAATTTCGAGATCATGAGTTTTTTTCATGTTTTTTTTACTGAAATTGTTTTGAAATGCGGCTACCAAACCCCGATATCACAACAAGACTCGAGTCGAATTTCAACCCCAATCTTAACTCATTTCAACGCATAAGGTCTTTGTATGATTAAATTTACTCTACGCTTTTTTTAACCCCGTTTTTTACTCACATGATGTCTTGTCTGATGAATTGTTTCAGGCAATATTTAAAAAAAAACATTCTAGAGCAATAGATGTACTTGAGTTATTGCTTAGAAACAATGAGTTGTGCGCAGATTTAATTTTGCTGTACAATAATGTTTCTTTGGAATCTTTTAGTTGTGATCATTAAAGTTCAACATAATAATGCATTGTAATAAAATAAAAATGAAACAACCTCAATTGTGCGTCTTTAACACCAAATGGATTGATCTGATGTTTTGGGAATTGTTTTTATATTTATTTCATATTAGTATCATTTATTTCCACGAACAAAATTAGTTTACATACATATGTACCAATTTGTTGTTTGTTATCTTGTTTCAGAGCGTACATATTCGTAGCACGGCTTATGAAAGACACAGACTCGAGGGATGATATCACCATTACTGTTACTGCAGATCAGTGAATGGATGTGAAATATGGGGAATTATTAGTAATCACGAACATATAAGACAGCTGCATGTATGGGATGTTCTTTTAAGCTGATATACTTGGACCTGTTTCATTAAGATATCTAAGTCTTTAGCCTGCCGCTGCATCAGAGTGCTCGAGAACACCCGTATAGTTACTGGCAGAATACATTCCAAAACTGTTCTTACGGGTATCTGTATTGACCAAAACGAGTTTACGCCTGCGAATAAACGCTCTTAAGCCTTACTGTCTTATGGCCGGGTCCCGTTTCAATACAATATCTTAGTCGAAGAACGTTCGCTGCTTAAGAGTGCTCAGATACCCTCGCAAAGTCACGAGCAGAATCTATGTTATTAATGTCCTTACATACTTTTATTGAAACGCAGTTATGCCCAAGTTGGGGTTACACCTAGAAAGTTACGATCTTTAGCCTTCTAATCCTTATTTAAAAGGGGCCGTCGTGAACAATGCCGTTGTCAATCGGAGTTACGCCTAGAAAGCTACGATCTAAAGCCTTCCGATTTTTATTGAAAAGGGGCCCTGGTGAATGATGCAATTTGTAAGTCGGGGTCATGCATAGAAATTTACTGTTTAAGTCTTTCGATATTTATTGAAAATGGCCCTTGTAAATACATGTTTGTAAAAATATTAAAGCTCAATTCTTGTTTTGTCTTTGACATTAAAACTTTTTTATTTATACTAGTTTAGTTTATCTGTTGATTTAATTTGCATTATAGTTTTATTTTTACATTGTTAACCGGAGTAGTGATTTGCTTGAAATTATGATCTTATTATTTATTTCTACAAATTAGTTATTTTTTTATTTATTTTTGTTTTTCGTGTTGTTTTTTTTGTTCAATGATTTTATTATTTAGGGACAATTAATGAATAAAATTATTCACACTCAATAGATTTTTTTAAAACTTATATTTTGACATTTTTAATATTCAGGGACCAAAATCAAACATTTATTTCAGAGGGGTTGTATAAATACTATAATACCACATTTATTTAAATATATTTGTTCTACGGTAGACGGTCAGTTTTATGTTTTTGGTTTATATATCATATTATAGTGTTTCAAAACCGAACTCCGGTATAGAAGCAACTGTTGATCTAAATGAAATGTCTATAAAGCTGCATTCTCACAGTTTGACAAATTTGACAATTGTTTCTAAGAGTCAGCTGATTTTTGCACCAATGCTTTCAATTCAGACATATGTGTTAACTCACAATAAAACAGATCTCAATTGGTCGGAAAGCTGCCAAATAGTTCATTTTTCTTAAAGCGTTAGTTACCATTTTAATCATAAACATCAAATTTCGAGCGTAAATATTACATTTTTATCAGCACTCTTATATCACCAGTTCTCTGACGTACACGTAAAACTTGGCTCTTTCAATGACAAAAACAATAAAAAGTTGTCAAAACGGTCAATCTGTGACAGTGCAGCGCTAATATCTTTGTCAATATCAATAAGTTATAAAAAAAATACTTTTTAAAGTCATTTATATTTATGAGATCTTGCACTAATATTCATATCTAATTTTGAATTTCTTTTAACACATTATTGATATGAAAAACTGCCGTTGATGATATTTTTTATTTATTGTTTATATATTTACTTGCCTGACGTTCTCACCAAATTTATTTAAAGTCATTTGGCCTGTATTTTTGTTTCTTGCTGTTTCATGCATTATTTTCATACTGAATACATTCTGGTTTCTTTTTTGTTTCTTGCTTCTTCATTAAGTATTTTCATAATTAATGTATTCTGGGTGTTTTTGTTTCCTGCTTTTTCATTCAGTATTTTTATACTTTATGTATTCTGGTTTCTTTTTTTTGTTTTTTTCTTGCTTCTTCATTCAGTATTCTTATAATTAATGTATTCTGGGTTTTTGTTTCTTGTTTTTTTTTCATACAGTAATCTTATACAACAATGTTCTGCTGTCCATGTAATGATGTTGACAAAATAAACCTTTTAACTCTCTGTCAAAACCAATCTGAATTGTTTTAAGTAAGCAATGTTGAACACGTATAAACCTTTTAACTCTCTGTTAAAACCAATCTGAATTGTTTTAAGTAAGCAATGTTGAACAAGTATAAACCTTTTAACTCTGTTAAAACCAATCTGAATTGTTTTAAGTAAGCAATGTTGAACACGTATAAACCTTTTAACTCTGTTAAAACCAATCTGAATTGTTTTAAGTAAGCAATGTTGAACACGTATAAACCTTTTAACTCTATGTTAAAACCAATCTGAATTGTTTTGAGTAAGCAATGTTGAACACGTATAAACCTTTTAACTCTATGTTAAAACCCATCTGAATTGTTTTAAGTAAGCAATGTTGAACAGGTATAAACCTTTTAACTCTATCTTCAAACCCATCTGAATTGTTTTAAGTAAGCAATGTTGAACACGTATAAACCTTTTAACTCTCTGTTAAAACCAATCTGAATTGTTTTAAGTAAGCAATGTTGAACACGTATAAACCTTTTAACTTTATATTCAAACCAATCTGAGTTGTTTTGAGCAATGCAATGTTGAACAGGTATAAACCATGTAAACTTTATATTCAAACGAATCTGAGTTGTTCTGAGCTATGCAATGTTGAACACGTATAAACCTTTTAATGTTATATTCAAACCGATCTGAGTTGGTCTGAGATGTGCAATGTTGAACACGTATAAACCTTTTAATGTTATATTCAAACCGATCTGAGTTGGTCTGAGATGTGCAATGTTTAACACGTATACAACTTTGTTAACTTAATATTAAAACCAATCGGATCTTAATTATGCAATTTTGAACAGGTATAAACCATGTTGACTTTTTTTGAAACCAATCTGAGTTGTTCTGAGGTATGCGATATAGAACACGTCTAAACCTTGTTAACTATGATTAAACCAATTTTATTTGTTTTGAGCTATGCGATATAGAACACGTCTAAACCTTGTTAACTATGATTAAACCAATTTTATTTGTTTTGAGCTATGCGATATAGAACACGTCTTAACCTTGTTAACTATGATTAAACCAATTTCAGTTGATTCGAGCGATTTATGTTCAACACGTCTAAACCTTGTAAACTATGATTAAACCAATAACTATGATTAAACCAATTTCAGTTGTTTTGAGCTATAAATGTTCATCACATATAAACCTTCTTGACAATATATTAAAACCAATCTGATCTGTATTATGCAATTTTGAACACGTATAACCATGTTAACTTTATGTTTAAACCAATCAAATATTTTCACTTTTGCAACGACTGGTTATGAAGCTTATTGTCGTAAATTTTGTTTTGCTTTTAAAGTCGCGTGCTTAAAAATAGTGGTTGTATTTGTATGTTGTATATAGATGATAATTAGCAACAGAATATTGAGGGCTCAGCGAAAAACAGTCATAACTCTCGTTAACGGCTCAATGGAAGGGGATCTAATTTTCATATAAATTTGGAGATTTGCGTCCTTTTTGAGCTAAGGCCTCGAATTTTGTTAAAGAACTGGTTATTTATCCCTCTGTATTAAGATTTTCTGGGTGCTGGATATTGTTGTAATTATAACTATTTATCGATTTCATTGTCAGAGCTTGGGTCATCATTTTTTACTAAGAAGTGTTCATACATAGATAAAAATAATCGGGTATAGACCTTCATCAGCAATTTATGAAACACTTTTACTCTGTCCATCTTGGGCGCAGCCGATTTGAACGTAAAGTGTACAGAGATGTGTACAAAAAATGTTCCCCGATCGTGACGTCAATGACATCGACGTCATGTACAACGTCAAATGTATAGACTAGCTATTTCGCAAATTGTTGATGAAGGCATATGCACGAACTATTCATCACATATATTCAAATGGCATTGTGATAATCCGTCACTTTCCTATGGAGAGAAAACAATAAACATTTACAATTTTAAAAATATTTGAAATTCTGTATGTAAAACAGCCTACATTTTTGTCCATTTTGTTTGATATTTAAGTTATAAAGAATATAATTTGTATTTTTTGCACAAAGAGGGCTGCAAATTACAGGAATTGATGTTTACTTTATTTATTTTAACATTTTTCGATTATACTGTTTATCCATTTCTTGTTATGTTTTTTAATGTTATATTAAGATATATGCAATTCCGTTCTTTTGTATGATTCATTGTATTTTAGTAAAATTTGAGGCATTCAATGCATTTTATAATTTGATCTGATGAAAAATAAATGACTGACCTGCAATGCTTTCCATGTTTTGATTGATTTATACTGATTTTATTTAGCTCGATAGTGCAGATTGCAGTAAGTTGGTGTGAATCATTGTCGCGTCAGTTTCCACTGTAATAACCCAGTACTGATGCGCTTTATTTAGGCCAGACAAACCCAGGGTCTTGAGTACCGAACACTCCTTCAGCTTTAATACTAAAAATACGTGATATAAAATATTAAACGATTTTGTGATTCTACATACTAAAATATGCCAAATTATATCGCGTACCTTTGTGGATTTTTTTCAGAAACTTTTTTTTATTAATCGAAAATCCTCAGCCATTTTCCATCGAAAACAACCTCGGATGTATGCCGGTACATCAGTGGAAGGAGTTTGTTCATTTTTAAATAATGGTGTTAAGTAATTGTAGTGTTTTACATGTTTGTTGTACATATGTATATCAAAGTTTAAACTGTTTGCCAATTAATTAAAGTATTACTTAAATAATTAGGATTCCCAAGAGTAAAGTGATTAAGTATTACTACTCAATTGAAATTACTACGTGATCTACTAAAGTGTAAAGATTTCTGACATTGTAAACCGTCCATATACATCCGATCTTGCTTTTGATGGAAAATGACAGGAGTTCCCAGCACAAGCAATGTTATTTCCTGCAAAAACTTTTAATTTAAAATCTTACTTATAACGGCAAGCAGTACATTACCTGTGAAATAAAGCTTGAGTTGTATGCTTGTCTTAACTGGATTTTTTTTAATTGTGGAGTTATGTGTCAGAATATTTCATCTGGAACGAATAAATGCATTTTGTATGCTACAACTTTAAGTTCAAATATGAATTATACGTTGTTTTCTTTAGACATATTAAGTTTTATTCATTGACTGGATGATACTAGTGCTGTATGAGTTTTCTAATGAACACGTAAATGCTGTATCTACTTTCCTATGTGCCAATACATTTAACAGGTGCATTATTTACAAGGAGAGTACTGGCCTATTGTTTGAAATGGATCACCAATTGTGACAGTGGCATCGGAAGCTCGCATGGACCGGAAGAAGAAAAAATTTAAGTCGAATAAAAAGGGATATCCTTGGAGTTGGATTTTGATATAAAGTATAATTACAAACAAACGCTGATGCCTATCTTGAACATCAAACACTTATTTGAATGAATAGCACAAGTAAATGTTTAGATACACAATATAAAGACACATGCCTACACCATTTGGATAAAATCAACACAAAAATAAGCAGATTTCGGAATTCTGCGAAATAAACAATAGATTGTTTTATTATTTCTTAGCCAATACAAACATGGCTGTAGAAATAAATGGTGATTTACTTAGTTCAGAGAATGAAACAACACGACTTCTTGTAGAGAATGGGGGTGAAACTTTAACGGACGTTCAGAATGATATAAAGTTAGGCTTTACCCTGCGTCGATGCATGCTTTTACCTGTTATCTTTTGTTATTTCCTAGGAGGAGGCATGTATATGTTTCTGTTGCCTCAGTATACGCGACACATTTTTAAAGAAAAGTACACAAGACACGACCCATCCAGTTTAAACACAACTTACAACGCATGTGCGAATGTCAACCATTCGGATCCAAATTACCAGATATACTTGAAAATCCAAAGAGCCACTGCAAAATGGACTATATATTACGCTATCGCTTTACTTGTGCCTGCGATTGTAGGAAATATAATTTGGGTGTCATTGTCGGACATACTTGGACGAAAGTTTGGCTTTTACTTGACACTATTTGGCGCAATCGTAAGCAATGGAACTTTTTCGGTGGTTTCATACTTTAATCTGAGCTTATACTTTATAATAATCGGTAAAGCTCTCGACAGTCTAACAGGATCGTATATTGCTTTTCTTGCAATGATATATTCTTATACTTGTGATATTACTGCACCCGACAAATCCAGAACACTCGCAATTGTTTCCATGGAGCTATTAGTAGGAATTACCGTAACATCAGCGTCCATGATTACTGGTTATTTTATTGAAGCAGCGGGATTCTTTTGGCCTTCATTGACGGCAACATGCTTACTTATAATTGCGATTCTGATTGTTCTATTTTTCGTCCCTGAAACTAATGACATTCAGCAACGCAGAGGGTCACAAACAGTACATTTGACAGCTTCAACAAGAGTAAAACGTGCAATGCTTAGCATTCTAGAAGCCTTTAAGATTTATTTCACAAACGATTCCAGAGTGAAACGAATGAAGTATATCTTACTAGTCCTTAGCTTCCTGTTTCTGACCATCCCGTACTTTAATCGAGGAGGAATGGAGATTTTGTACCAGATGGGGCAGCCATTTTGTTGGTCTTCCAAGAAGATTGGTTGGTTTGCTGCCCTGAAAATCTCTACAGCGTCTGTGTTTGGAGTTGCTGGCACATACCTTTTACAAAAGTATTAAACGTTCTTTGAGAAGAGTTTTTTTGCATTCTACCATGCAGAAACTTAACGAATATCTGCATTTTTTTCCGGTCATATACCACAACATTTATCGTTTATATTAATACTTAGGCAATTGTTCATACTAGTCCAGTTGGTTAGAGTATTTATTTCTTATTATTTAAAGTTTAAGATAGACAATCAAAGAAAAGTACATCTTTCGTTTTTTAAATCATTCATATACTTTAAAATGTTTTTGTCATACACGGGTCAAATGAAATATGTGCTGTACAATATGTTTTCGTTTATTTAGATGTATGACAGATGACATTATTGCCATGCTTGGAACAATCATCGGGATTGCCTCGTATGTTGTGGAGGGTTTTGCAAAACAGTCCATCATCTGGTTAGGTGAGTCCTGTAACATTCTCGTTTAAGTTTGTCTGTTTTGTTGTTGGTTTTTATGAAGAAAAGTCGAAGCATTGCCTTTGGGTCGACGGATTCATCATGTTATAATCTTAATCACCCATGGCAATAGAAAGAACGTAAGCTTTATGTGTTATGGCTGTGGTTTTTAAGGTTTGAAGAATTTCATTGAAGTAAAGCAGTACTTGAATGACAAAGATTTTTTTGTGCAAATAACCAGTGAATATTTTTGTGTTTCAACGAACTATCGGATGAGATAGGTTTTACGATACAAAGTACAGATTCATCTACAGTTTGCTCTGACCTAATATGCTTGGTAAATATTGTCTTATGTCTGAAAAAAAAATAGCGGACACAATCAATAGTGTGGGCAAGCCCAGTTCAGACAGCCCGTCCGAACATTAGTTGGACATCCCACAGCTTCATCTTCATGACAGAACAATGTTTCACAAAAAAACCCAGCTGAATTAAAGGAAATAGTTCATCCTTGATCAACTCCTTCTCAGCATAACGGACATTAAGCGCTAGATTTACTGTACGTTTGTTCGGTGCTGGCTATTTTGATAACCACACGCTTTAAACAAATGCGTTTGTATGCTGTTTTAGTAACTTAACTGTTTGCAATATCCTTTGTACAGCATATAGGATTTAATAGTTAAACTGCATTTTAGCATGCATCCTTATACAAATGCGGTTGTGGTGACAGTTTAGCGAACATATTCCCTTCCGCATTTAAATACCATAAAGGGATCATTGTTTATGTGGTTATTAAATATACAGCACTGTACGCCTACCGGCTATATTTTATATATAACATCATTATCTGGTACAATGAAACAACGAGTAAACATGTTACTTTTATTTGTCCGTTGATAAACGCATTAAATGAAAACTACTCAACCGATATCTTTGTTGCGGTAATGCCGCGTCTCATGCAGTAACAAGCAAGTATAGTATTTAACATTGATATATTTTACAGTCATCGATTTGTAAATAATAAAACTAAATATCTTAAAAAAATCCGTTGCGATACGCATTCAATAAAAAAATATTTAATTTATTTCTAAAGGATAATCTTTTGTTAGATGTCTTAATGCAAAAGCTCTGTACACTAAATATACTATTTAAGTATTGTTTGTTTCTGGTGTGTCTTGAATTTTGCTTTTTGCATATTTCGCCTTTGTTTACGGTATTATATATCGAATAAGCAAAATATACAATACTGAGATCAGAAAACAATTATAATCGTTCCGATATTCAAAAGAAACTTTGTTTTGTCACAGACAATACGCGTATGTATATAAAACCCCATTACTCTGGCTTTAATAACTGTCCATAAATATATATGCCCCTGTCGACTACAGCCCTTTTGTACCTTTTTTGCCTCACACAAATATATCTAATCAAATATCAGTGTCCCCAAGACCATGTATACTTAAACGGTGACTACATGGCCTTGTGCCTTTAACCAAGTGTGTCAGGTCTTGTGCCTCAAAAATTGTCTACAAGGTCGTTTACCGTTAAACAGTGTATACACGGCCTTTTTCCTCTTAACAGTGTCTGTTTGGCAATGTACTTCTATAAAGTGTAAGGCAGTGTGAATCTTTAACAACGCACGTTAGGCAGTGCGCCTCTAAACAGTATATAGAAGGCCTTTGGAAACAGCTTCCATCGTTAAATCTCAATAGTTACAATTGTATTATTGTCAGTGTATGTATAGACAAATGCTATTAGTACATATACAAACGTACAAACACTAAAACGGTATTCAACCATATAAACTCTTTATAGAGTAAACAGTATTCACCTTGAACATTTCAGTCCCCGTTATTAGTGCCACTTCCGGACTTCCTATCCTGATGATTCGCAGTCTGATGTCGTCTTTGACGCCTGCTGACAAACAAGGTACATGGAATTACTCCTAAAATATTTCACGTACGGCATTAAATCTACATTTTTCACGCAATGCATTAAGTGTACTTATTTCATGTAATGTATTAAGTATACTAATTTTATGTAATGCATTTAGTAAACATATTTCATGTAATGCAGTAAGTATACCTATTTCATTTATTGCATTAAGTATACTTATTTCATGTAATGCATTAAGAATACTTATTTTAGGTAATGCATTAAGTATACTTATTTCATGTTATGTATTAAGTTTACTTATTTCATGTAATGCATTAATTATACTTATTTCATGTAAGGCATTAAGTATGCTATTTTATGTAATGCATTAACTTAAGTTAAAGGATACATATTTCATGTTATGCATTTAGTATACTTATTTCATGTATTGAATTAATTATAGTTATTCCATGTAATGTATTAAATATACCTATTTCATGTTATGCATTTACTTTACTTATTTCATGCTATGCATTAACTTCCAGATGTTAACTGAATAAATGCAATTGTGTAACCAGGAGGAAAAATCACACGGAACTAATGTTCATTTCCTAATAAGTATGATAATCGTGTTTTCTTGTGGACATGCATGGGTTAATTGTACGAAAACGTTAGCATGCATGACTTTCGTTCTTTCATATTTTAATATTGTATTTGTAAGTTACCATCGGTTAATCCTTTCTATGTCTTCCTTAGTTAGCTATTCTAAACGACTCTCTACTGGTATTGTCAACAAGGACACATTCGAACATTGATGAGTTATTTCACCAATTCTGAAACTAGCTTAATCTCGAGCCTGGAACCCGAGGTACCTGGTCAAACGCGACACCAATGAACGGTTCTCAACAATACATATTTCCAACGGTACATGGATAGTCGCGATCGCACTGCGGGTTCGTGAGTGGCGGCCGTTCAAAATTCTCCCGAGCATACCTGCTGACCTCGAACCCCGCGCCTGCCTGCTGACCTCGAACCCCGCGCCTGCCTGCTGGCCTCGAACTCCGCGCCTGCCTGCTGGCCTCGACGAGGCGAGATTAATACTGAATACAGTTACGAATTACAACTGTTTTCATTTGCAGGTGCATTGTTTGCCAGTATCGGGGCATTAGATACAGTATGCACTTTGATCGGAATAGTGAGTAGCAACGACATCTACTCAGCCACATTAACGATTATGAATGGTTTTGTGTTCGAGATAATGGCTGCCTTTTCCCTGATAGGAGTTATCTTTCTCGTGTAAGTAGCATCCGGTGGAAGTTATAGTTATAGTCTTTGTGTGTGATGTTAGTGTGTTGTTATAGGTACAGCAACTTATAAGCGGTTTTGACCCTAATGATTCGTTTTGTGCTAGAGATAATTGCTGCTTTGACCATTTGACCTATTTGTTTAAGTGGAATACAACCAATAATATTTAGGAGTTATTGTCCATGATATTACGTTTGGTATGGATATGGCATCTCATTAGCGCTGATGACCTTTTTGTTTCCGAGATCATGGCTGCCTTGACCTTCAATATAGTAATCGTTGTTATGTAAGTGGAATCCAACAGGAAATGTATAGAAAGACAAATAGTCTTTATTTGATTTGTAAATAGTCATTCAGTATGTAAATGTTTGCATTTGTTACAAAATTGTTTTTGAAATGTGACTACCAGAATAACAGGTTATTTGTACATTTTGGGATGTTCCCACAAAAATCAAAAGAAGCAAATATACAAAAAGCATCATTTCTAGATAAAGCTATTTTAATTCGAAGTGTGAAGTCTGTTTGGTGTGCTTGTACGTCTATGTTTTTGTACGTGTGCATGTCTCATTCATTAACGTTTGGGTCATACATTATGACCATAAACAGGGTTTATATGAAAAATATAACTTGGCTTTTCCCTGTAGTTTTTTATATTGTTTTATTTGTGTCAAATAATATTTCACGTGAAAATGGTCATGTAAGTTTAAATTGATGTAGATGCTTACACTGTGTTTCAAAATTACTGCGTATTTGTATTTAAATAGAAATGACAGAATTAGTGTAGTGTAGTTCATATAATATATTTATGAAACGCATCAGGGAATTTTGTATCTTGTGGAAATAAATTGACTTTTATATTTTTATACATATCAAACGCAAGATAAGAATTTGGACGGGGGATTAGAGATGTATAAAAGAAGCGTTTTGTTTATTTTAAATATTTTATTATTCGCGTACATAACCATTGTGTCTGTGAAGAAATAAATGACAGTTTTGCTTATTAAATGCACCGAAGTTTAAAGCTGCACTCTTACAGATTGAACGTTTAGACAAGTTTTTTTTATATTTTGTCTTGGATGTTTATGCGAAAATGCATGTAAACCAGTCATATAAGAAGGCTGACAAAATAGACCGCAGATGTTTACATTTAAGTTCAAAATTTAAAGTTTTGTGCATTTTTCTTAAACCGCTAGTTACCCGTTTAGCCATAAAACATTAATATTCGAACGGAAATATGAAAATCTGCAGTCTGATCTTTTGGCAGCAGTCTTTTATTACTGGTTTGCAGATAATTTCGCAAAAAGTTGCTTATTCCAAGACAAAAAAAAAAAAAAAAATATATATATACAATTCAATTCAGACGCTCAATCCTTACAATCTGATTCCAATTTTCCCTGGACATGGCTCATACATAAATTAACAAAATGCTTTGATTTGAGATCATAATTATGTACCAAATTGCTGTTTGTTTTTGGTTCCAGAGCGTACATATTCGTTTCACGGCTTATGGTAGACACAGACTCGGAAGATGATATCACCAACAGGGTTACTGCAGATGAGTGAATGGATGTGAAATATGGGGAAATATTTGTCATCACGAACATATTATACATCTGTGAGATTTGCTTTCAGGCTGGTGAATAGTGAAGTGGTTTCAAACATGTTTGTAAAAATATCAAAGCTTTATTCGTGTATAGTCTTTGACAATAAAACTTTTAACCCTTTTAATTGTACGTGTGTATGTTTTGAATACTGTCAATTTTATCTGCGGTGAAAGTTGATTTTAATTATAGTGTTATTGTTAAATTGTTCACCGGAGTAAAGATATGCTGTATTAATGATCTTAATATTTAATTATTTTAAATTAAATACAAAATAAATATTTATTTTTGTTTCCCTGTTGTTACCAGTTCAAAGATTTGATTATTTATGGACAACTAGTAATTAAAATTATACATACACTATTGATCTCTTAAACTTTAATATCTAAACGATTTTATTATTCAGGGAACAAATTCAAACATTTGTTTCAGAGGGGTTGTATATATGTGTGTGTGTGTGTGACATTTATGGAAAATATTCATTATTGATAACAAGTTTGTAACCGTGTATTTAATAGCAGAAAGCGCAAAAATATTATTAAATGATAGGTGAATGCTACCCGATTGACTGTGGTCTAATATAGTATTATAAGGTAGAAATACTGTGTTTTATGCTCATTTCTTTCAAACTCAACTCGGTATCCTTCATAAGAACCATTGTTTTCGACATTTATTCATCCTTTTTGGAATATTAAAACAATATTATTGATTGTGGTAAATCTTATTTGGGAGTAAGAGTGCACCTTTAAACAACTAAAACCCTTAATGAACAAATGTATTGTACAGAGTACGTCGGCCGGGGTTTAGTTCTAGCAGAATATTATACTGTATTAATGTTAACCAATGATGTCATAATAATGACTTGATTGTAATAATGAATAGTAATAGTAAATTGGTAATCATAGTTTAATCGACAATTTTAATATTATTTTAATATATGTCAGGTTATTATATAGATAAATTACGTTTGAACGGTTTAATATTTTTTTAAATGTAGGTTGCACTATAAACATCAGGCCAAAAAAGAATAGCGTCCATTTCATGTAACACTGCAATTGAATAGGTGAAGTGTGCCGTGTACATATAAGCTACTTAATAAAAAAGAAAGACATGAACATTTGTAAATAAGTTTAAAAGTAAATAAAAATATTTTAAGATTGCTTTATGCAATAATATGTTGCTTGATATCCAATTATAGACATCGAATAGTTATCTACGACTTAATCTCTTATTAAAACTGTTTATCCATATAAATAAAACACGCCTTCGATTGCATTTAATGGCTTCATCGTGTGTATGGTCACATGTTTCGAAGTTGGAATTATTTGTTGTTGTATTTGTTTGTACTTCTTATCAGTTATGACTTAGCCATCCCTTATTCAAGGGGTATCCAGTTCAGGTATTTATGAATACCAATAAACCTGTTTTAGTTAGATGTTGTCCTATTCATGGATGCATGCTAACACGGTCCGTCCACTTCCTATATCCATCGTTGGTCAATTCTCGGTACAATAATGTAAACGTGCGCGAAGCATTACAATAGTTATTCACCTGCGACAGTAATAATAGATACAATAGTACTTTAAATTACATGTGCTGGGGCGGTATTCAATATAGATTTTATCCTTATCCTTAGACATGCCTCAGTGATTCCATTCAGTCGATTGGTCAATTTATGTTACAGTGCAATCAAACAGCTTAGATTTCACTCTTAAATCTAAGATTGATACAAGTTGTTTATGGAATATGACCCCAGGGTGCGTTTTTTTACTAAGCACGCACCTTGGTTTCATATAATAGTAGAAATTAATTTGCTTTCAATGTACATTCACATATCATTAAGGACATAAAAATATATAATACTATGTTTACATTTTTGAGTTGTCAAAATCAAATGTTCTTTCAAGGTTTAGATATTTTTCAAAACATAACATTGATAAATTATTAAATAGATCACACATGTATTTGTTCTTTCACCTTCACGTTACCTTTCCACAGGTGACCATTGGGCAGAAGAAATCTTCCAGAAGAGCCAAATGACTTCAACAAAGTGCTTACATTTAAAAGATAAAAGCTTAAATAACCTAGCCGTAATTGCGAAATTAATACAAAATACTGCTCTTTATGCCAAAACATTCTGTGAAAAAAATACACCCTTAATTCTTTGTGTGAAAAGTTATATTTGTATGATCAAGTGAAAAGAAACAAATATGAAACAATCTTATTCCCTAGTTTCTAGTCGAACTAAATCAAAAGCGTTTAAATATTTATTTTACACGGATTTTATATTTATGATGAAAGTAATTTACATTGTGCAGGTGCAATCAAACATTTGTTTGCATTTGCAATGCAGTTAACTATTTTGTGGTTATAATAAATCTTAAAATTAACATAACCGCAACACTGCTTCTTGATAGTTTTGATATAAAAAAAATAATGTAAAAATCTTTTCATGATTGAAGATGCTTAAGTGGGGTTTCACCACAAATATAGTTTGTTGTTTTACCTGAGCTTAAAATGAGCCGTAAATGTTACTGAATTTGATTTTTGAATAATTTAAGTGTGTAAAAGGTAGGGTTTTACCTTATGGAAGGATGCTGTTCCCTAGGCTTGTATTCAGTATAGTTCTTAATTGGATCTAAGAACGATGTAGCTAATCGGATTACTTGTTTATAGTCACTGACCAATAGAGTGAATGAAGTCAAAGATGCATTACCCTAAGATTAACTTTAGTTGCATATTGAATCCCTGTCCTACATTGGTAGCACCTCTCTGTCCTCATGGAAAGCAGCATGTGCACTGTTCTGTCTTCGTACACTAAAATGCTATCATAATCTTAATATCCTTAGTTCTGATTAAAACATATACTATTAACGCCTATAAATACATATATTTTTAGAAGTTAAAACATAGTATAACTTTTATTAAATACCATTTCTAACATTTGTGTCGGATTTTGGTTGAAGTTCGTCTTAGCCAGATACAGTATGTCACTTTTCTGCAGCACCCTGCCCTTTTCCGAAAAACGTTTACATACGCTTTTATAATTGAAATTCTATGACTTGAAATAGCTTATACTTATAAAGCAAGTCTTTTTGTATTACTTTAAAATGATAAAGAATGAAATGTGTACCTTTTTTGCTCAAAGATGGCTTCAAATGAAAGGAATTGATGTTAACTATATCAATTTTCCCATTTTGCGTTTATATTGTTTATCCATTTCTTGTTATGCATTTGAGTGTTATATTAAGATATATGCAATTCCGTTTTATGTCTGTTTCATAGTGTTCTGTTAATAAGCTAAATTTAATTGACCTGCAATGCTTTTATTTATTCCCATGTTTGGAATGACTTATATAAGGTTCATTTAGCTCGATACTGCAGTAAGATGGCATGAATCATTGTCGAGCGGTGTCCAATGCAATGATGCCCAGTACCGATGCCCTATATTTGAGACCAGACGAACCCAAAATATTATTTAAGACCAATGGAGATGGACACCTTTGTATACCACTTGACCATCGTCTATCTAGCTCTAAAACTAGATATCTCAAATGCATCTACATCTATTCAGTCCACTTCGTCGGCAGTCCCGATTCTCTATTTCGTTTTCACTACATTAGTACCGTGTGAAAATCAACGTTTTCGTGAATATTAATGCGGTAGGGGAGAAAACTCTTAGTAATGCAATCGTAAGATTTACGCTGAAGGTATACACGGGTTTTGCTAAGAAATAGAGAAATGAAAACACACAATTTCATTGGCTTAGATTTCACTACTCGGTGTAAATAAATACTACCTCTTACATTAATTGTTCATAATTACGGTATTTTCCTCGAGGATTAAAAGAGCGTAAATGTGTACCGGGAGTATCCGATCATTATATTGGTTATACACTACTAATTCATTTCATTTTATGTACATAGCCTCATAGGCAGCACTTCAGATTGGAAAGAAATCCCATTTCTAGCATTCCATGTTTATGACAATCTATCATTTTCTTTAAATTCAGTTTAAAACTAATTGATTTAAACAATACAAAGGTAGGTATACGTGTCGCGTTTACCCTAAGCAAATTCACTCTCTTTGAAGTTAATAGCAGTTATTTTAATACCGGAATCCATGTTGCATCAGGCCGTAAGTAAGCACAGTTCTAGTCCAACAGAAAATATTTTATCTCCGAGATATTCATGATTTTTATTTCTGTCTGATTGCATGTATTGAACTGAATTCAAACAATAACGACTTTAAATTATATGCATTGCTCAGACTTAAACAAAATATCAGTCTGAAGTAGCATTGAATATCTTAAATATCATATGCCATGTTTCTGAGAGGCTTCCCAATGGATTTTGGTATGAATTCCATGTGATTTTGATATTACACCAGGGGATTTTTACGCGGCAAAATTTTGCGCAATATCAACATTTACAATATAAGAATAAATACATAAATACACTGGAATTAGTCACCATGGATTTTCATGGAATTTCACACTCATAATATTTTGGATGCTTTCCACTGTCAACCTTAAGCAAGTTGGTCGGAATTCCGGGGGATTCCCCCCCCCCCCGCCGGGGGATATGGCATTTATGAATATGGAGAGTGCATGGACCACATAAGGGTTCTTGTCACTAGGTATAACGTATCTATTTGCAGTTCACACGATTTAAATTGTTCCACGTCCTTCAAAATAATGCAAACCCCGGTTTTAAACGTTTGGAAAACATGCGAGATTTGTCTGTTGTTATGTGGAGGATCTGTAACGAGTCTTAATATATTGCACGTATATTTTTTCAACGAGTTCAGGAAATTGCTAGTTAGCGAGCCTTACTAACATATTTCCTGGACGATTTGAATAAAACTGTGTATTTTATGATGACACGTGTCAGATTCCTTTATCAATGTATATAGTTGCTCCTTTTATTGGGTCATTCTATACCTACATGTAACCATCTTAATCTCTGCCGGGCTACTCTCCTGACAATATCACTGTAACGAGCATCGATAAACACCAACAGATCCCTTCAGAGAAAAGCATGCTCAACCCTGAAGAGGCCCGCTGGTCTTTATATACAGTAAATTCTCAATACACGCAGAGCCCGGGCTTTGCTAATTTGCATATTACCAACCAAGTTAACATATGTACTATGAATTAACGTACTTCCGTTTATAACGGAATGATTTTATGAACGCACATCCGCCGCCTACAGCGGACCGTTACACTGATCCGCCGCCTACAGCGGACCGTTACATCACTATCAGCATCAACCACTGTGTAGAAATGTTAATTAAATATATGCCAAAATCCAGTGTGTGTATACCACGTGATAAATTGCGTCATAAATGCTGCGTCGGAAGGCAATATTTTGCTCTGAATGAAGACTTTAAACAAAGATAACTTCAATATTTCTTCCCCATTTTAAATGAAACATAGCACAGTCTACGCTGCTTACGGAACCCGGCATGCGGTCTTTTACCAGAGTTTGATTGAGAGTTTAGTTTCTTAAAACACTTCGACAAAACTTTTCACAGTACGGCCGTCTGACGGAGCACTGTCAAAACGTAATTTAGGGAAAAGGTTTGTCGAAGTGTTTATTGACACTAATCACCTTATCAAACTTCGGTAATAAAACGAAGGCGGGGCTCTTTAAGCGGCATAGACTGCCCTTTGTTTTATTTAAAATGCTGTAGTAAAAGAAAGTGATTTAAGTCTTTATTTTAAGCAAAATGTTGCCTTCCGATGTAGCATATATGATGAAATTTATCACGTGGTATACACACACTGAAATCGTTACATCTCACAAACTTGCCGTAAAAACACAAAAGTTGTTGTATGACACTCGAAAGATATTTATGATATAGAAATTTGAAACAAAAATATAACCATGGCATTAGCCCTTAAAATTTAAAATTGATAATTAATTTTTAAAATGCCGGCTGAACTCTCTCTGACTTTTGAATACCACATATTGTCACGGACCTATAAACCACTTATAGGTCCGTGATGTTGTCCATTGGCAAAAATAGGACGAGGATTGATGTTCTAAAATATGGGATACACACATTTATGAGGCTCTAAAACGTCAACTATTTTTTGGGCCGTAATGTTACGAAGTCTTTTATCGGTTTAAACGTTGCCCAGCATACGTCATATGTATGTATGTATTTCTTTAGACCTTGCGATCAAGGATAACCCGTGAAAGTGCAAGCACTTATTTCCAACGGGGTCCTTTGTTTTTGCTGAAGGGACAGCACGCTGAAGAGACAGTGGTGGGATACAAGGAAGTCCGGGTGCGAGACCCTAGCTCTTTTTCGAAGAGACCCCTTGGTTCTTTTACGTGCTCGGTGTAAAGCACCGATACACGGGGTACAACTTTCCTGGGTTAAACCAGTACTGAGTACACCACTTTTCCAAGCACTACCCTTTAAATGCCAAGCGCCAGGCAAGGGAGCTACTTGTACCAACTTTTAACGTCTTTTGGTATGACGCGGCCAGGGATCGAACCCACGACCTCCCGCTCCGTAGGCGGACGCTTATCCACTAGGCCACGGAGACGGTTTAAATATACAACATACACATATTTATTTGGCTCGAACACGTAAAATCATAACCTTTTGGAATGTAACGGTACGAAGCGTATCATAACGTAAAATTAACGAAGCTCAGGATTCCGTACTTATTGTTTGCTTCATTTAGTCATGCGGATTAAGAAATGTGAACGCGCAGTTATGCAGGCTGTATCAAGCTGGATTACCCTGCGTTGCTCCGTTAGAGCAGCACCAAGAGTGCGTTCCCTGCGTTCTTATATTCTCCGAACAGTACCGATAACGATTGAGTTAGGGGAAGGAACTCCAGACTAAAAGAATGTGTTGCACCGATAGCGTTTGGAAAACTATTGTGTGCTACCAGCATATAGCCTAACGATAAACGCCGACGGCAATATTATTCCGAATGATATCAACAAAAATCGATAGGGAAAATATTGACAGGTATTTATCTTGTTACATTATTTTATAGTTCTCATTGGATTGCATGTGATTTAATAGTTTAACTAGTCGTGGTTGTTGATCAAATCATACGCATTATAATTTTTTTTATAAATATTCTGCAGTAAACTCGATAAGTTCTCTAATATCCAACGCAACCGGTGTTTACGTGTATGTACGCCCTAACAATTGGTCCTATGGACCACTAGTGTTTACTTATTCTGATTGGTGTAAAGGCATTGAGCATTGTGTTGAGCAACTTAATTTTAAAACACTTTTCTTTCCAGACAGTGTTGTTATTAAAATTTGCGATTGACAGTGCTAAATATTAGTATATAGAACTGTAGTTCTCTATATTACTATTAGTATGCTCGCAAACCCTGTTCTGGTAAAGAGGTAAAACTAGCCACAATAATGCGGGTTAGACAAATTTTTTGAGCATTTGAATTTTTATTCCCTTTCATGCTCTATGGGTACATTGAATCATACCAATGTAAAATATATCCATTGAATGTGACTCACGAATAACACTGAACTGAATTGTTTGATAAAAAACATAACTATATATTGTGATGCATTCTAATATAGTAGGATTCAGGTACAGTATAAAAATTTTTGGACACAAAAAAGATTTTTTGTGAAATATAGCATTGAGGTATTGGCTAAAATTTGTTTAAATGCCAGCTGAGCTGGTCTGACGATTTTAGAGGCCCAACAAGTTTTTATTTATCACAGACATTCAGCATATGACTTATTTTGCAGACTGCTATTACTTTTTACTAATGTAGTAATTACCTGAAGAACTTATACAGATCAGCTTCTGTCAACTTTTATCGCTGTTTTTGGGTGATAGTGACATTTTCTATTTGATATTTATTGGGTGTTTTATCTTTCTGCAAAACATTCTTAGCGCCTCAATTTTGGCTACGAAAAGATCAAGGGCACTATAGGCACGTAAAGTCACCAAAACAAAAACATTGTCTGAAAATTCTGAAGTGGCTGTTTATATGGATTATGAAACATACCGGGCTAAATGTTCAAAGTTTGAATTTAACTTAAAACCCTTAATCTTTTTCATAAGCATAATTTAAAAAAAAAATTCTTTTTCCGACTTGTTCAGTGGTCGAAATCAACACAAGCTAGCCCTGCACTGGTAAAATGTCTTCCGGGCCTGCTCAAGTTCTGAATTTTATATAGCAAGGCTTGTTCAAATTTTTTATGCCAAGCAATGATATCTGAATCTGGGCTTGTTCATTCAGAGTCTTTTCTAATTTCACTTGTTGTTCATATTGGTTATTTAAATGGTTTCAGATACAGAAGGCACAAATCTCTCAGCCATGAATCAACAAGAGGTTTTTCAGCTTTTGAATTTGATTGATTTGATTTCAATGTTTTTTAACTGTTGCTTGTTTTGTTTAAGAGACCCAATGATACTCAATTTAAATTGAGTAAGGGCCCTGCATGGCTGCTTGTTTCGTTAATAACGAATGTTTCTTTCGCTTATTGTCAGTATAATACTTATCAATATAAATGACTTCAAGAATGCTAGAAATGCATTTAAATAGCACTGTGCATGAAGTGTTTCAAAGTCCGTGAAATCTTAAGTAGTGTAAAAATTATGTTAGGATCAATTATTTTTTTTCAATGCTGTGTTATGGCTAGCATGATTGTGTTTGGCCTGTTATTTAGGCTTATAAGTATGTTTTGCTGAAGAAAAAAAGTAAAGGATTTGTCATTGGAGGGTGCTCATGTATGCTGGTCTCCATGAGGGCAGAAGGGTGTTTCCAACATACATGTAGGACAGGGGGAAGCACTCCTCCATTTAACTCTACAGCTGAAACTCTAACCAATTACCCTGTAGTATAATTGTCTAACATTGAACTATGATATAAAAAATACATATCTTTAAAGGAGTGATTTATACCAAGCCTTTTGGGGCATGCCATTAGCAGGAAATTCTCAGAAGATTGATTACAGAGTTATGGCCCTTTTGTTCCTATTGTGTACATAAAGATCATGTTTCATCATAAATTTTGGCCTGATCAGGATAAATTTTCACAGGAGTGATTAATTTCAAGCCTTCTGTATGAAGTATGACAATTGTCAGGATAGTTTTTTTCCAGTATATATCAGTCTTAATGATATAATGTGCAAGTCTGTGAAACATGTTCGGCGAATTTTGTATGGGCCCGCAGCTCTTTTGTAAAAAATGGCCTAGTTGACAGGCATATTTTGAAATTTGAGATGAATTAAAAGCGAAAAAGACCTAAAAATGAACTATATGTGAACTTTTCGTTGTTTATTTGCCTTAGCTGTAATTAATCAATTTCTCCTGGTTGATGGCACGAAATATCAACAGAAGTCTGCCATTTCCAATATGCAATCATGACGTAAACTGATGGATATAGCTATATGAGTAAACATGAGTCAACACTCTATGTATGTTCGGACAGGCAAATATTTTTTGGACTGGCTAAAACTTCCAACATGCCCATTATGGACACTGGCAGAAATTGTACAATTTTGGAAAGATTGAAACATTTTATTTTTTTTTGGAAGAAAATCATAATGGTTTTAAAAACATATGGTAATTGTTTATTTTATTAAATATTTTTTCGAAAATATATGTCATATAAAGACTGATATGTTTAAAATACATTGTTTACGACTGAATTACAAATGTAACTACATGTTTTTCTTTTTTCGCATTAAACTACTTGATCTCCTTTGATCACAATGGAATGCTGACACATCAGTATACATGCAAAAAAACTTCCTCACTCTATTCAGCATTTCAAGTGACTTGTGACTAGTGAAACTCTACTTGATTCTTAGTTTGTTTTAAAAATGTCATAACCTTTCAAACGTAACTGAAAAGATAAAACTTCAAGATTTTAAACAAACTTGTAATACTGGAAGGAGAGGAAATGTGACATTGATGACTTTTATGTCGGTTTATCAAAATGTTTTACTGTATATGTACATGACTAATAATATTACATACAATAAAACTTATTTCTTAAGAAGCCTTTTCCAAATCAAACCCAAATTTTTTAAGAATTTTACTAGCATTATATCTTGGACAATTTCGATAATCAGCCATATCGCCATTGCCACTAGAGAGTTATTGCCCTTTGATTATAGGAATTACCTAAAATTTGTTTTGTCCTCTAAATAAGTTTAGAAGCCTTCAATCATCCAATCATCACTAAATTTGCTAAAATTTAATGTGTATTGGTATTGTTAAATATCTTGGACATTTTCGATAACCAGCCATACATGTATTTGTTTGATTCAGCCCAAGTGTTATCACCCTTTAATTATATAAGTGCCCGAGAATTGGTCATGTCCAATCAATAACTTTAGAAGCATTAGTCCAATCATCAACAAATTTGGTCAGAATTGGCATAATTTTTCAGTCAGTTTCGTTAACAGTTATGACACTTGAATTGCCAAACACTGTATTTACAGTGTATTGCTCTCTAAACTTGGCTTATCATACAACCACTTATCACTTAACTTGGTGTCCTAATAAGGATGAGGTATTTTGTGACAGTTAGCGCTCTCGTTATTTACTAACTACATGTAACTTGACACCATCGACATCGTTTTGTAATTAACTAATTAATGATACCAAGATTTATAATAATACACCAGGATACATTGTAGATGATTATTTTAACACAGGCGTACCCAGGCACATTGTGATTTATAATAGTAATTGTATTGGCAATCGAATATAGTCAAAATTGCATAGTTTTCAATAATAAACTAAGGAACAGCCAATTTCAAGCAAATTATATACAAATGATTCTTCACTCTTACAAATCATCACTCTTTGTTTAATCATCACTCTTTGTTTAATCATCACTCTTTGTTTAATCATCACTCTTTGTTTAATCATCACTCTTTGTTTTGTTTGGAAGTTGCTTCATGTCTCAAAATAGATCAATAGACTGCAGTTATAGGTTGACTCATCTCCAATAATATCTATGGCGATCGATCCGAATGATTGATCCAAAGATTTGCAGAATTTCCAAGTTTTCTAGACTAGCTGTTCCGAGATTTTGTTGTTTATCCATAAGAATTATTTTCTATTTTTTTGTACTCTATAAAAATTTTATAAAAATATTTTTAATTAATTGAGATACAATTTTTTTTCTGTACTTATGTACAATCACTGATGAAAAATAGGTTGATCATCAAGTCAATTTATATGAATGAACCTGCCAATCAATTGATTTTTGAAAATTATTATCCTTTTTTCTATTCTATTAAAGCTGGACTCTCACAGATACCATTTTTACAACTTTTTTATGTTTGTCTTGGAAAGAGCAAATTTTTGCATAAATATCTGCAAACCAATGATATAAGATTGCTGGCAAAAAATCAGATTGTAGATTTTCGAAAATTAATGTTTCTACAGTGTACGAAATTCAGCTTTGAATCCACTAGCCCATTCGGGCTACCAGATAGGAAATTTTACTAGCCCGAAACCAATTTCACTAGCCCAAACTTAAACACTTAAAAATTTCAGTCGTTCGGAATAAGTTTTGGAAGTTTAATTACGATTCCGCAACGAGTCCGATCATCTAATCTAGCACGCTCATACAGTTTCAATAAATGCTTCCAAATCTGAACAATGTGTCAATAATAAATTATAGTCATACTTATATTAGTGTAGTCATCAAAAGTTCAGTAACTAATAAAGTTTTCAAAAAGGTATTACGAGAAAAAAGAGAAATATATTTTCTGAACATATCATTTATTTAATGGAAAGAGTTATGCATGTTCTGTAAGTTCTGTTATCCAATGCATCCTTGTCAAATCTGATATGCACCAGCGATTGTGCAATGACATTTTTTTCTTTTCAACTTTCAGTTTCACTTTCAAGTTTCAGAAGTAACAACAAAAATATATGGATGTTCATATTGCCATTATTCCTATAATTGTTCTTTAAAAATTAATGGCAAAGCTATTCAGACAACGAGTTAAGTATATCCGACAGTTCTCCTTTCACTTTGATTAAATTTGTCAGGAAGTAAGCGGGCACCTGTTTCCTCCGCATTTCAGACAACTTTTGTAGAATGATTATGTTCTGTTCGCATTAAAAACTAAAATATCTTTCTTTTAGCTAATAAATAAAATATATTTAAATGAAATAAACAAAACATCAATGTTGATATTGCTATTTTAGCATTGTTGATTTTCATAGCCATCGTTGTTGTCAAAAACTGCCGACTTTATCCGTTAATTTACATAATGGGTGGAGTTTAAATGACGTCATAGAGTTTGACTGCTGCTATACAGTGTTCGAAATTCGCGGTAGCCCGATAGCCAGAGGCTACCAAATTTCAGCTGGGGCTACCGATTTTCCACAGAAACTAGCCCGACAACCACGTAGTCGGATTCACCGAAACATTGAGCACATGGCTTGAGCCCTGAATAGCAGAGCAATTAGCTTTTTTATCATCGTAAATTTCGGCGAATCCGACTACGCCGTTGTCACTCCAGTCGCCTTGAAGGACGCATTCTTGAATAATAAGGCTTTGCGTATAAAAAACACGATGCGTAACACGTTTAATTGGCAGGTTTTTTTTTAAATCACAAGGAAAAAACGGTAGCCCGGTCGGGCTAGTTTCTGTGGAAAATCGGTAGCCCCAGCTAAAATTTGGTAGCCTCGGGCTATCGGGCTACCGCGAATTTCGAACACTGTTTCTAATGGTTTAAGAAAAATGCATAAAAGATCATATTTTAAAATTAAATATAAAAATCCTCTTGAAATCTAATTTTTTGTCAGCAGTCTTGTTATAGTTAAAAATGAAGCACTGTGATGATGCAGGCATTTATTTAAAGATGTACTCTTAATCCCAATTAAGATTAACCACGATTAAAACTTTTGTTTTAATTTACCCAAAAGGAGGAATAAATATCGAAAACACTGGTTCTTATGAAGGATACTGTGTTTATAATTTGAATGAAAGGTGCAGCAAACACGGTATTTCTACCTTATGAGACGATAGTTGATCACTGTAAATCTTTTAGCACTCACCAGTCATTTAATATTTGTGTGTTTTCAGCGTGTAATCAGTATATTTGATATTTTCTATAAATGCATTATTAAGTAAGAAGTTAAAGGTTTATCACTCAAAATATATGTTTGTTAGATATTAGTATGTACTGATTTTAAATAAGAGTGTTACTTTAAGAAAAATCAAAGAAAACATCAAATTCAAACGACAGCAGATATTCAGCTGCAAAACATTAACACTATGGTATTTTACCAAAGGGTCAGTGAAGGGGAATTCTGGCCCCAATTTCTCAAAAGTTCTGAAGCATAAATGGCTTAAGTACCTTATAAATTTTATTATTAATCCAAACTCCTGACTTAATCTGGATTTTACTAAATTCAAATTTATAGTAAATTGTGACAATTATTATGAAATAAAGTGTGGCAATTAAATGATTTGGACTTGTTATAAGCTAAGAAATATTAACTGACAGCTGGAATTCTTCAGCAAATGTTGGTATTTGATCAAATATGCTCTTTAAAGATCACATTATTTTCATAAGCGTTACTAACAGTTTTGAGCGATTGTAATGTTGCAAGGTTGAATAATAAACATTATCATGTGATGTTATCAATGTATTGTTAAAAGGTTCAACTATCCATGACTGCTGTATAAAGTTGTAATGGCTTAATGGTTAAGCTAGGCATCGGTTTCCAAATATTTTCTAGACAATCATTTAATATACATATAATCAGCGTGAGTTCGCAACCCAGTAAAACCAAAAGATATATTTCAAATTTTTTTTGTGCAATTTGGATGTACCTTAGATCAAAATAATGATAAAATGAGTGTTTTCAGATGCATTATCAGGAAAAATAATTTTTGGTCCAAAAACACGAGCAAGTGACCCTTTAAGAAATTTAATTATTACACAAATTATACAAAAACAAAAACCATTCAGCGTAACTTAATTAATTCTGTTTAATAGACTTAAGATGCCTCAAGAAATTAAGACCACACTGTTTAAAAGTGTTAAAGGCCGAATATTTAAAGTGACACTTGTATTGAAAATCAATGCATACACATGTATATTATAACAAACATAAATTTTGACTGATAAACTTTTAATTACTTACTAAAAATGCATTTGTTGAACATATTTATAATTGATAACAAGATGGCAACCGTGCATTTAATAGTTGAAAACGCACAAATATTAAATTACTGGTGAGTGCTAAAAGATTTACTGTAATCAACTTTAGTCTCATAAGGAAGAAATACCACGTTTTCTGCACCTTTCTTTCAAATTAAACACAATATTTACTCATCTTTTTCGGTTTATTAAAACAATTGTATTAATTTAGGTACATCTTATTTGGGTGTAAGAGTGCATCTTAAACATTTTATTTTCACAAGGAGTTGTAAATTTAACTGAAATTTCAACAGGTTAGTCTAGATAAGAAAATAGCATATTATTCATATCTTTGTTATTTGGGGGTACCACTTGACCTGAAATTGTCTAGCTTAACTCGCTGAAGTGCCTTATTTGGTCACTCCAATATTATTTATATATGTCTCTGAGTTTAAGCTTTTCCATGATATATCATTTGTTAAATTGTCATGATATAAAATAAGAAACACAGTCAAATATATTTTTGTGTTTAGAACATGTATAGTTACAGGGTATTAACAAACATACCTTAATTCCCCGATGGGGGGCAGGGGAAAAAATCCCCCAAATTCATCCCCCCACTACCCCCCCATATCCCCTGGAATATTAACAGAAAAAAATACACATCAAAAACTCCTACAAATTCTTCAATTTTATGGGTGACAACATCAATTTTAATTTTCTTGAGCTTTAAATCAAGCCAGTTTTAGAAGGGAGATAATGATGCCCTGCCCTTTTTTGTAGCCTTTCTGATCCCATTGGGATTAGCATTTTTTTCAGCAGTGTCACACATTAGTCCTATTGATGTTAATAAAAGAAATATTTTGTTTTATTAAAATGTTAGTAATTACATATATATATGTATGAACCCTACATATTAGAAAGCTGAAAACATTTCATTCAAACATTCATTCAAACACACATTCTTGTATTTCCTTTCAAATTCATTATGATTTATAAATATGCATGATCTAATCACAGGCTGATACAGTGTGCTGTTATTCTGCAGCACCCCGCCCATAGTCTGAGTTGATCCATTAAATATTATGCATAAATTTGTTTTGCTGTGTTTGTTAGTTCACGATAATAATGAAAATGTTCTTGATATTATGTGCAGGCCCTAGAGTCGAGATTTATAATGTGGTCTCTGTCAAGTGCATCATTTGTGGCTACGAAATAAGAGAGTCATAGTTGACTTTGCAAATATGATAATATACAAGCATACAAATTGTAGTATTTTTATATAAACAAAAAATATTTGAATAGAAATGCATCTCCTTTAAATAATTTTGGCAAGTTTCAATTGGGTACTTAAATCTCAGTGAAATTTAATGAAAAATAATTTGTTGTTCAAAAAATTGTTTATTGTGGCTTGAGAAGCAATATTGGCCCAGTTGTCTTTCTACCATATTTGTCCTAATAGATCTAGACCCACCCTGTTAAAATTGTCTTTTTACCATACATGTCCTTAACGACCCACCCTGTTTGAATTGTTTCTACCATATTTAGCCAAATATATCCACCCTTCTAGTATTGTCTTTCTACCATATTTGGCCGAATAAACCCACCCTTCTGGAATGGTCTTTCTACCACATTTGTCCTAATAGACCCGTCCTGCTAGAATTGTCTTTCTACCATATATTTGTCCTGTTAGACCTACCCTTCTAGAAGTGCCCTGTACCATAATAAACCCTGTAACCCTGCTAGAACTGTCTTTCGACCATATTTGGCACAATAGACCACCCTGCTAGAATTGTACTTCTACCATATTTGTCTTAAAAGAACCATCCTGCTGATGTCCTAGGTTGTGTTAGGCTGCTTTGACAAGTAAATGAAGTTGAGGTATTGTCTTCAAGCCTCTAAGCATCTTTTTAGCTCACCTGTCACGTAGTGACAAGGTGAGCTTTTGTGATCACTCTTCGTCCGTCGTCCGTCCGTCCGTCCGTCCGTCCGTCCGTTCACAATTGCTTGTGAACACAATAGAGGTCACAATTTTGACCTAATCTTGATGAAACTTGGTCAGACTGATTATCTCTATAAAATCTAGGTCAAGTTCGATATTGGGTCATCTGGGGTCAAAAACTAGGTCACTAGGTCAATTAGTAGAAAAACCTTGTGAACACAATAGAGGTCACAATTTTAGCCTAATCTCAATGCAACTTGGTCAGAATGGTCATCTCTATAAAATCTAGGTCAAGTTCGATATTGGGTCATCCGCGGTCAATAATTAGGTCACTAGGTCAATTAGTAGAAAAACCTTGTGAACACAATAGAGGTCACAATTTTAGCCTAATCTCAATGCAACTTGGTCAGAATGATCATCTCTATAAAATGTAGGTCAAGTTCGATATTGGGTCATCCGCGGTCAACAACTAGGTCACTAGGTCAATTAGTACAAAAACCTTGTGAACACAATAGAGGTCACAATTTTAGCCTAATCTCAATGCAAGTTGGTTAGAATAATCATCTCTATAAAATCTAGGTCAAGTTCGATATTGGGTCATCCGCAGTCAATAACTAGGTCACTAGGTCAATTATTAGAAAAACCTTGTGAACACAACAGAGGTCACAATTTTGACCTAATCTTTATGAAACTTGGTCAGACTGATCATCTCTATGAAATCTAGGTCAAGTTCGATATTGGGTCATCTGGGGTCAAAAACTAGGTCAGTAGGTCAATTAGTAGAAATACCTTGTGAACACATTAGAGGTCACAATTTTAGCCTAATCTCAATGCAACTTGGTCAGAATGATTATCTCTATAAAATTTAGGTCAAGTTCGATATTGGGTCATCCGCGGTCAATAACTAGGTCACTAGGTCAATTAGTAGAAAAACCTTGTGAACACAATAGACTAGTTCACATATTCTTCTTCAGTTTGCTGTAACTATATTTATTGTTCCATATTTTTTTTATAAGCAAAATTTGCTGTAACTTTGTGATTTGTCTTTAGGCTTTTCAAGCATGACATGACGTTGATTCAATGTATCATAATGTGTCATGTGCATCACTCTGGTTCCTAACTTGAACATTAAGGATTTAAAGTTAAATCTGTTTCATGTCAATAACATAAAAAGCCTTCAATGTCAATAACATAAAAAGCCTTCATCCCAATGGCTTGTAACTGCCTAAGATGATTGAATACAAAATACATGACCATCCCCTGACTATTAGTAGATTAAAGGTCCTTTGTCTTGAAAATGTCAATTCAGTTTCTTCTCAGTACCTCTAGAACCAATTGTCATAGAATCTCCTTAGAAACTTTTACTTTAAACAACATATCCTCTGAAACCAATAAGCAGATTTTGACAAACCTTCACAGAAATGTTCCTTAGGTGGTCCGCTGCACAACATAGCTGCCAGAGCTGAAAGATGAAAAAGCCTTTAAACGACTTCTCCTGAGAAACCAATGATCAGATTTTGATGACACTTTGACAAGTGTTCCTTGGGTGGTCCTTGACCAAAATTGCTCAAATGGCTCCGGTTGGCTGCACAACATGGCCGCCAGAGCTAAAAATAGAAAAACCCTTTTTTGACTTCTCGTCAGAAACCAATGATCATATTTTGATGAAACCTGACAGAAATGTTCATTTAGTAATCCTTAACTCAAATTGCCCATATGGTTCCAGTCCACTGCACAACATGGCTGCCAGAAATAGAAAAATCTTTAAACGACTTGTTTTCAGAAACCGATTATCAGATTTTGATGAAACTTTGCAGAAATGTTCCTTGGGTGGTCCCTGACCAAAATTGCTCAAATGGTTCTGGTCAGCTGTACAACATGCCTGCCAAAACTAAAAATAGAAACCCTTTAACGACTTCTGGTCAGAAACCGATGATCATATTTTTATGAAACTTGGCAGAAATGTTCCTTGAATGGTCCTATACCAAAATTGCCCGAATGGTTCCAGTAGGCTGCACAACATAGCCGCCAGAACTAAAAATAGAAAAACCTTAAATGACTTCTCCTCATAAACCAATGATCAGATTTTGATGAAACTTGACAGAAATGTTCCTTGGGCAGTTCTTAACCAAAATTCCCCAAATGGTTCCAGTCCGCTGCACAACATGGCGGCCAGAAGTAAAATAGCAAAATCTTTAAACGACATTTCTGAAACAGATAGGCAGATTTTAACAAAAACTTGACAGAAATGTTGCTGGGGTGGTCCTTGACCGAAATTGCCTAAATGTTTCTGGTCCACTGCATAACATGGCGGCGCAGCTAAAAATAGAAAAAGTTTTAAACGACATCTTTTCAGAAATCGATGATCAGATTTTGATTAGACTTAACATAAATGTTCCTTGGGTGGTCCTTAACCAAAATCTATCAAATGGGTCCATTCCGCTGCACAACATGGCCGCCAAGACTAAAAAATGGAAAAACCTTTAAACAACTTCATCAAAAACCAATAATCTTATCTCAGTAAACTTGACAGAAATGTTCCTTTGGTGGTCCTTGTTAACTCAAATTGCCCAAACCGTTCTGGTCCGCTGCACAACATGGCCATCAGAGCTAAAAATAGAAAAATCTTTAAATGACTTTTCTTCAGAAACCGATGATTGTATTTCTATTTAACTTGGCGAAAATGTTTGTTAGGTGGCCTTTGCTTGAGCCTGTAGGCCAGTGCAGCACAGGCACTGATGTGCCTCTTGTTTGCAAAAATCTTAAAAATATGTCACCAATGTGCTACTATTCAATATAATTTCATGTTCTCATTTGCAATTGGCTGACTACTATTGAACGTTTCACATTTGTACTCAACAGTATGTGCAGTCTACACAAATAATAGTGTACATATTTGTACATTTTTGTTAGCCTATCTGTCTGTCATAGTTACCTTGGCACAAGAATACTATTACTGACACATTTAAAACATTCAAAAACCAACGAACTTAGAGCTCAGTTGTTTCCTGGAAAAAGTAAAAATGTTGTCACCAACTACATTGTGTCTGCATTGATGTTATCATTGTCATTATTGATGTAGTTCCCATTCACTTACAATTGTGACCATCACCTTCATGTTACCTTGACGTTAAAAGTCCAGTGTTAGAACTGTTAATGCCCTCAGTATTTGCAGCTAATACCAATCCCTATTCAACAAAACATTTCTTCATATCATTCCCTTGAACCCATCTTTTCCATCATACTTTTCAAGGTTTGTTCCCACAACTTTTTGATGCATTCTGTTGATTTTGAAGATGTTTGTTTTTATAGAAAATTTGGCACAAGTAAATGTTTAATAAACACATTAATAAAACCCTTTGAAGATGTTGTTTGTATTTTGTTTGCTCATTAATATACTATGACAACTTCCATTCATTCATGATTGTTAACAACAAAGTAAACTTGTCGCCTGGTGGCATCCATTAATTACTAACAATTAAGGAAGAACCAGTAACTCAAAATATTGATGCATTGCAATCCTGAAAGTCCCAATAGTATGGATCGATGGCAGGTAAGCGATACAGGGCCACCATGGCCCTATGGTTAGCTCACCTGTCACGCAGTGACATAATGAGCTTTTGTGACCGCTTGATGTACGTCGTTCGTCAACATTTTGCTTCGAACAAAATCTCCTTAACCCCTTGGCCAATCATGATGAAACTTGGCAGGGATGTTCCTTGCATGAAGCTCTACCAAAGTTGTTCAAAGACATGGATTCCATGCGAAACTCTGGTTGCCATGGTAACCGATAAGAAAAACTTAAAAAAAATTCTCCTCCAAAACCACAAGGCCTAGAGCTTTGATATTTGATATGTAGCATCACCTAATGGACCTCTACCAAGATTGTTCAATTTGTGCACCTGTGGTGAAAAGAGGCCTCACCCTGGGTGTCACAAGTTTTACATAGGCTTATATAGGAAAAAACTTTAAAATTTTCTTGTCTGAAGCCACAAGGACTAGGTCTTAAATATTTGGTTTGAAGCATTGCCTACTGATAGGGTCATGTGGGGTAAAAAACTAGGTCAGTGGGACAAATAAAAGAGTGGCCTCTAGGGGCCATACTTTTCATTGGATCTTTATGATAATAGGTCAGAATGTTCACTTTATTTAGCAAAGCTACAGGTGAGCGATACAGGGCCATCATGGCCCTCTTGTTTGTTGGCTTGGTCGGCATGCAAAAACTAATTAACCTTGGACATAATAGTCAAAAACCGTTCAAGATATTCAAACAAAACTTTGTACAATGCTGATGTTGCCTGAGACAATACGCACATACATGTACAGCAAGACCCATAACTCTGGCTTGTATAATTGTTGAGTTAATTTATAATGCCCTTTTCTCAACTGAAATACAACAGACATAGTGTATCATCCTGTGATGCTCTTGTTTATTCTTTGAATCAACTTATTTTGCACTCATGACTAAACACTTAAAAATAATATTATCGCAAGATAAGAAAACTTGATGGTACAATTTGTAACGTTTTTTATTCCCAAACCAAAATGCTAGTTTGCGGCATGGTTGTCACAAATCTGCCACAAGTTTGCACCAGCTTATTGCAATCTAAACATGATCGCATTTCCTAGATATTATGGTTGTGTATGCGAGCGTGTGCGCTTGCATGGAAATTAAGGTTGCAGATAAGTGTTGTTCGCAAACTTTCCGCAATCTTAAATATCATTGAAAAACGTTCAGCCCAAAGTTAAGGAAAACCCTGAGAAATTATGCCTTCAAAGAAAAGACCCCTTAAACATGCCCTCTGCTATGTGGACAAGTACAGTACATTAGGCTAACTATTCAGGCTACCTTATAAGCAATGGAAACCCTATCTTTAACCTGTCATTACAAATATTTACCCAAGATATACAGGACTTCAATTATGTGTAAATTTGGTGATGTTTAAAATGAAATCTTTTTGTTTTATCAAACTTCTCTGACAGGTTAAGATGTTAAACTTAAAAATTTTAACACCGTAGTTTTCTTTGAAGGATATAAATTGCGACTTTTATATAAACAGGTAAACAGTAGCGTTTGTTTTTGTAAATGTTGTATGAATGTTTCTTTTCAAGTTGAATTGTTAAGTCGATTTTGTTGAACATTTGATCAGATGTTTAATAGTCGTATATAATTTTGCAGTTGGGTGACTCCCATAATTTGACAGTTAAAAGTGTAAATTCATAAATGTGCATACAGAACATCCTTGTTGAGAAATTATTGATTAAATTGCGATTTTTATAGCAATTTCTTTACAGTGCATTCTTGTACATTTTCATTTTACGTTTATGTTTAATGTATGCTTTGTAATGTTTGTCAATGGTGGAAGAATTCTTAAGATCAATTGAGAATAGATAGTGATAAGTTAAGTGATGTTTTACGCTTTAATTTACAGGGAATTATAAATGGTATTGTGTTAAAAAAGGAAAGTATTTGCATCTTTTGTTTGAAGTGCTGTTCATAATTCAAATATTAATTGCTATAAATTATAGTGCAGGATCTTATATAAAGTTTTTTTAGTACTTGTCTGTATTTACCCAAGTTGATCTGACACAGTTGCTTAATCATTTGATTTGGGTAATTACATACTTATATAACTCTTAAACCAGCTTAGTGTTTGAGATTATATTTTGTCTACTGGCCCTGCTTCTGTTGAAATCTACTGATTCTACTGTTTAAAATCACTCATTGATGCTGCATGACTATTGATTTACCAAATAAAAAAACAAAACAATGACAGATATGGAAAATACTACGTTACAATTCCATTGGACAAAATATAATTGTGAACACTAAATAATTAGTGATTTAAGTAAAGTACTTTGTGAGGTTCAAAAACAGTATGATGTTAAATGAAGAGGAAAAATAAATATTGCAGTTTTCATTCTCTATAAGAAATTGCGGCGATTCATTTTTTTTCTAAATGGCTAAAAGTTAAAATCTGTGAAAATGAAATATTTTCATATTTCTAAGTTCTGCTTTCAATAAGTGAAATATATGATCAGAATTGCAAATGTATCTACTAGATTTTTGCCTTATGCAAGCATTATTTTTAGAACATGCCTTTTCAAGCTGTAAGACCATTTTCATTGGTTGGAATGTTTTAGCCTACAGTTGGTAAAATGTACATATGAATAACTCAAGGACGTTTTCCTTTTCAGATGGCATTTCGAATACGATCTTCAAAGTTTCGCCATGTTTATGGCGTCTCACCAAGGAAAGATAAATGTTTTGAGAATATTCGGCTAACGAGGAATGCCCATGACAGTAACTTTTGTGCGGTGAACCCCAAATTCCTCGCAGTTGTTACAGAATCTTCAGGAGGTGGCTCTTTTGTGGTCTTGCCTGTTAACAGGGTGAGTGCAACTAGAAATGCTATAAATAGCGTACTGGTAGGACTGTGTCAAAAAAGGGTTAAAGGGTTAAGGGGTCATGAAGGGCGAATACTGTGGTCATTGTTTCTACAAAGGCCAAAGAAGAAGATGTGTGGTTACGATTACTGATCTTGTCCAAAAGAAGGTAGGATAGGAAGGATTTTTAATTTTTTATTTCAATTTATTAAACAGGTTTTCACATGTTGAAGTACTGATTATTAGAATGACGAACGTCGTTGTTCGGCGGGTGGCCGGGCAGCGTTAAACTCACCTATGAAACTGAATAATTTCAGTAAGGGTTGATATATCTTGACCAAACTTGGTCTATAGGAAGAGTGTATGGATGCCTTTCATGGGATTGCTTTTGGGGTCCCTAGTTCATTATGTTTTATGTTTAGAACATTATTGTCAACGTTGAGGAATGGTGTAAAAGTCTTCAGTATATAAAGCTTCAAAACTACATATTAAAACACACGATTTTTTATCTTATTCTTTTTAGTATTATAAAAATTATTTACGACTATAAAAATAGTAGGTTCGGCTCCTTTATGTTAGGTAGTGGTCAGGTAGCCCGAACCAGAAGTTTTTTTTATTGGCATATTACTTTTCATTATCAGTTAGTTTTAGTGCATTTTAAAACTCATTCTGTAATATGCACAGAAGCAATGCATATCGTCAGATGTGGAGTTCTGCTATGTGATCAATAAATCTAAACAATTTATATTGGCAATCACCGATGTTTATTTAAACCTTCGCAGAATCCAGCAACTCTGTGAAAATTGGCAGATATAAAGCCCTCATCGTTACCAAGGAATTAGGTTGCAGTTACGAGTGCAGTGGACTGTATTATAAATACAAAGAATTGCTTGTAAAAACATTGTAAACTTATGTATTATGCTGTGTTTTCATAATAACCTGAGTTGACAACAACAAAGCTTCAGTATCTCCCCGTATCAAAATCTTCCTGCATCAGAAAGAGAATTGTCAGTCTGAAGTATAATTTCCGTCAAAAGAGCTATTTGCAAGCTCTTAGAATTGCTTTACAAGGGAGATCACTGCTTTAGAAATTATCCATATCGATCACTGATATGGATGAGAAATTATCCGAAAGTCGGTAAACCGTGTCGGTAAACATTGACTCGACAATTTTTTAATCATCAAGCCCGATGATTTCATCGCCAATCGAGCTATCTTAAAGATTTTTTTTGTAGCCTGGTTCTTTTTCGTCGCCTCGAGGGTTCGGGCAACAATTTATTTCGCACACTGCTTCCTACCCTACTTGTGTCAATTTTATAAGTCAATAGGATATTCAGTATGCCGGCAATCATTTTAATCATATTTAGGGGAGAATATCTGTATATTTTACCGTAAAATTCACTATATCGTTAGCCATCATGATGAAATTTAAAATTCATAAGTAGTGGCTTTACTAAACTAAATTTCAAATTTTGTTTATTGACAAGATAGCTGTATTTTCAGACTGGTCGTGTGGACATAAATGCCCCGAAGGTTTGCGGCCATGCTGGGAATGTCCTTGACATTAAGTGGAGCCCGTTCAGGGACAATATCATTGCATCAGGATCCGAGGATAACACTGTAAGTTGATATTTTTCAAGTATTCTCATAGAAATGCCATTGGTGTTTTTTTCTGTTAAGGTGTCGTCGGGGCAGTGTTGTCTGCATGCATAAGCTTAATTAACTTTGGCCATAATTCAAAAAACGCTTAAGGTATTCAAATGAAACTTGGTATACATGTACATGTTTGCCAGAGACTATATACCCATCATAAATCCACACGCAATACATATCATAAAATACGGTAGTCTGTATTCCACTCTTGTTACATCACGTCATAACAAGTATTGTTGCGCGATGTTAAAATGACGTCACAAAACAAAATAGTGCGTTGTTAAAATGACATTTATTATGAAAACATGTGGCATTTAATTGATCTAACCAGTAATGTATATAATATAGGGTTATTAGCAGGGCTTCTAAAATTTTGGAACCTCAATCGGTCCGGACCCGGCCACAATCGGTCTGGACGCGGCGACACCCCCCCCCCCCCCCCCCCCCCCAAGAAAATAGATAAAAATAAAGGCCTTTTCAAAAGTCTGATTATTTAAAAATGTCACACATTTTCGCGACGTCTTTTTTGTCAATATTTTTTCCCGATATCGCAATTCCTAACAGGGTTCTAGAGCTGCATAGCCGATTCAGATAGTCATTGATTCAAGAATAATTCAAATGAGATTCTCATCAAGTTCTGCAGCGTTTCTAATAAGAACGACTGCGATCGTAAATAACTGTGGCTGTCGGGAAGCGGTCAGACGACAAAAAGTGGTATATGACTTGGTTCGCATTAACAATGACATATGCAATTTACAAGAACAATTTAAATTTAACAGTTTGGTAATCAACAAACGGATATATCATGTAATTATAGACGACGACATAGCATATTCATATTGCCATGTGGAAATATGGACCGATTTTAACACTTAATCAGGATAGCTGCAAGCACACAATTAACACATAGTTTGTTTAATTGTGTCTTTTGCGACCTACCAATACACGTGATTAGACCGATTGCAAGCGTCTGCTAATTAACAGATAGGCTATGGAGTGATCAGTGTAGCGTAAAAAGCAGCTGGTCGCATTAGTCACATGGTAACTAAGACACTTTTATGACCTATTGGGGGTAGTTTTGAATGTGTGAATGACTCATGAATATTTGTGTATTACAATTTCTGCAACTTTTACTGGCCTAGTCGTTTTGGACCGAAATTATAAAAAAAGGAGAAAATTTCGGACCAATTTTTTTTGCACTTTTTGTAACTGAAATCGGTCTGGCTTGGTCAAAATTGGTCCAGACCGTCAAATTGCCGGTTTTTAGAAGCCCTGGTTATTAGTACCGCATTTTGATCCGGAATGTCGTATTCCACTCTCATTGATTTTTGCAGATTTTGATTTTACTCGGCTTGTGCCTCGTGAATCCGAATAAGACCTCCCGCATCAAAACGCAGTACTAATAACCCTATTGTATTGTAAGGCCCATAACTCTGGCATTGATAACTGTCAAGTTATTTCCCAACATCCAACAAGTGACCAGCGGGAGTTAGGTTCCCATATGCGACATGTCAATTGTGTGATAGGAGAAAGATGCATACACATAAATAGAATTTAGAACTTATAGTATATTAGTGTGGATTTGTTAAGTAAAAATAGTGTTTAATCCTAACAATTTTGCAAATGGAGCTTGTGGACTTATATGGCAATATTGACTGCTTGGCCAGTGATAGTTTTTGAATACAATTTTGCGAATTTTAAGATGATAGTACACAAATGTACACTCAAAAAAAAGTTCTAACAAATGTTAAATCTGAAAATAAAATAACTTCATATTATAGGTAAAAGTGTGGCAGATTCCTGAGACCGGGTTGTTAGCTAACCTCACAGAGTGGCAGGTTGATCTCCATGGACATGGTCGAAGGGTCGCATACATAGACTGGCACCCAACTGCTGAAAATATCATACTTAGTGCTGGGCTGGATTTTAAGGTGAGGTTTGGTTAGACATAGACTGGCACCCAACTGCTGAAAATAACAAACTTAGTGCTTGGATGGATTTTAAGGTGAGGTTTGGTCAGACATAGACTGGCACCCAACTGCTGAAAATATCAAACTTAGTGCTTGGATGGATTTTAAGGTGAGGTTTGGTCAGACATAGACTGGCACCCAACTGCAGAAAATATCATACTTAGCGCTGGGCTGGATTTTAAGGTTGGGGTTGTGTAGCTAGACTGGCACAAATGAGGGTAAATATCATACTCAATATCAGATCAAAGTTTTGTATGTAGACTCACACGTGTTAAGTGAAAGGTGGATTTAATTGTTAGATTTAACAAAAAAAGGTGTTGTATGTAAACTAAGGCACCCCATGGCCACAATTACCATATTTAGTGAAGAGTCTGTTTTAAAGGTGATTTTAAGGTAAGCTTTTGAGTCAGTTTTTGTATAAACTGTACTATACATTTATAAGCTGGCACCCAATAACTGAATAATATACTCATTTTGGGGTTGGATATTAGTAAAAAGTAAGGTAGTTAATACAGGATGGCATCAAATGGCTGCGATTATATTTATTTATTAGTCAGAGTAGGGCTGGACTTTAAGGCAGTTATAAATCATTTTTATAACAATTTATAGGAATTGATGTTTGGGCTACTAAAAGTATAAAATATAAATAGCCCAGAACTGGATTTTAGCTGAAGTATGGCTGACGCAAAGAATATACAATATTGTTTCTCTTTTTTTCAGTGCATTATCTGGAATGTAGAGCAAGCAGAACCAGTCAACGTTGTAAACTGTCACACAGACCTTGTCCAGTCTATATCCTGGAATCGCGATGGTTCGCTATTTTGTACAACCTGCAAGGACAAGGTGTTCCGCGTCATAGATCCCAGGGTCGGCGACTGTGTCTCGGTGAGTTGACTTGTTTACAAAATTTGATGTTCATTTTTCAATGATAAGGAATTCCATAACGGGAATGTGCACTGTATTGTATGTCATACATGGTTAAAGTGCTTGATTTAATTTCAACTTGGGTCGGATAGATATTGACCATTCGATACACATTTTGGCCAACTGTATGCAAACCAATGAAGTAAATACAGTGGAAACTCACTACACCGGATCTCCACAAAACCGGAATCCTCGGGATACCGGACTTTTTTCAGAGTCCCGGTTTTCCCCTTCTATTTTCAATGTAAAAAAATCCCTACAAAGCCAGAACCCCGGAATTCCGGATTCCGGACAAAAAATCGAGAAAATTTGTTAGTTGTCAACGTAAATTTTCCTCACAAAACCGGACGTTTATTTGTTCAAACATGTCAAAATAATTTTGTGTATTAGGAATTTGCGAATCGTGTGTCACTTTGTTTTGACGGCCGGTGTGTTGTTAATATTGTATTACACCTGCGATGTTGTGTTAACTCGATAATCTATAATGTGTGATGATAGCGCTGTGGAATGACTGTCATGCGATAATCAAACGATAATCAAACTTGTAAAAAGAAAATTGATTGAAACATTTATTTGTTTGTTGCAGAACATAAAGAACTAGAAACGGTTATTTAGTGATCATTTTGGAGGGTTGTTTTATCTAAAGACTTCTATGATTTTATCAAATTAGAGCGGTGCGTTAATTAAACTATCAAACATACTAAACAAGCATTAAATTACCCGAGTTGTTTTATTTTAAGACTTGGAAAAAAGATGAATATAAAAACGCAGAAATGTTTTATTATGCTTATCACTTTTGCAAGTGCTTTAATCATGTCTCAACCGCCGTCTAAACGTCGGAGAATTGAACTGTCCCTAGAGGACAAAAGCCTTTAAAGGTTAACTCAGTTAATATTTTGAGTAAACTTACTCCGTACATCAAATCATCACTAAACCGGAATCCTCACTAAACCGGAAATTTTGCTCAGTCAGGACCTTGTCCGGTTTAGTGGGTTTCCACGTTATAAATATAAAACACATTTTGTGTTATCAATGTTTTTTTTCAGCATAATTCTATGTTCTAATTGTAATCTAAGCAAACGTCTATGTTCTCAATGTAATCTAAGCATAAGGCCTAAAAAAATAAATTGTGTGGTTCGGGTCACCCGACCCTACCTGGAAAATATCGCTGACCCTACTGTTTTTTTGGTGCGACTTGTGAAAAAAAAATACTCCAGAATGGCGGGAGTTTAAGCTCATAACACCCGAGATGAGTTTCGAAAATGTAGAAATAATGTTTTTGTTCGAGCCGGGATCTGTATCCGAGATTGATATGTCAACATCCAACAAGGGGCCATGGACCCGTTTGTATGAAGAACAACTGTACGATATTCCTGTCGTACAATTTATCAGGAAATTCTCAAACTTTTCGCTCTTCTGAGTAAGGTATATACAATGGAACAAAATGTCTCTTGGATAAAAGTATAAGTTTTCCCACACATAAGATTGAATGCCGGTCTAATTTTAATATACCCCACCCACCACTGCAGGACAAGGTGTGACCCATTTCACTTGTCATGTTGTCAGATGCAATCATAAAAAAAATAGTTTAAATAAAATAGCAGCAGGGCAAACATACTACGTAGTATTGAAAGGAAATATAAAATACTGGGAGTTCTGACATAGGCTGGTGCCTGACAAAATGTGACTTTCTTTTAAACTGGGACTGAAACCTGTGTCAGTTGCCATTTGTACAGTTTATAAATTATTCCTTACTTTATTTCTTGGAGAATGGCAGAGAAATGTTTTTGAGATGCTGAAGCAGGTCAGTATTGTCACATATAATTATCAATGTTTTGCTTTTGGAAGGTGTGTGACGAATGACAACAAAACTGGCAATGACACACCACCTTACTGCAGCGATGCTCAGCAATGTCCTTATATAACTGAAATTCTGTTGAAAAAGGACAAAAACAAAGCAAACAAACCTGTACCAAACTCAAAAAAACTAAAAATATATAAAAAAAATCCCAACCTACCCTACCTATTCTTGGGGACCATGTTACCCGAACCACACAATTTATTTTTTTAGGCCTAAGCCTGTTATCTCAATGTAATCTAAGCATGAACATTTGTCACTGTTATTAATGTAATCTAAACATAAGTCTATGTTCTAAATGTAATTTAAGCATAAGTCTATGTTCTCAATGTAATCTAGGCGTAATAAGTCTATGTTCTCAATGTTATTTAAGCATAAGTTCTCAATGTAGTCTTAAGCGTAAGCCTGCATTCTCAGTGTGATCTAAACGTAAGTCTTATGTTCTCAATGTTATCAAAGCATAAGTCTATGTTCTCAAAGTAATCTAGGTGTAAGCCTGTAATCTAAGCATAAACCTATGTTCTCAATGTAATCTAAGCATTAACCTATGTTCTTAATGTAATCTAAGCATAAACCTATGTTCTCAATGTAATCTAAGCTTAAACCTATGTTCTCATTGTAATCTAAGCATAAACCTATGTTCTCAATGTAATCTAAGCATAAACCTATGTTTTCAATGTAATCTAAGCTTAAACCTATGATATCAATTATAATCTAAGCATACGCCTGAAGTATGTTCTCAATTTAAATTTCAGCAAAAGAAGTGCATATTTGAAGGTATCCGACCCTCCAAAAGTGTGTTCGTAGGGGATACTGGTCAAGTGTGTTGTACCGGATTTACAAGGCATGGGGAACGGGAGATTGGTATCTGGGATATAGTAAGTGTAATTTATTATATTATTTCTTCTCCTTTCTGTAAGTTTTCATTGCCTACAAAATATATCAAGGGCGTAGCTAGGCCAAAAAGATGTTACACTGAAGCTTGGGGTCAAGACCTTATCCCCTTGTCCTCAAATATATCACATGAACAGGGGCATAGCTAGGCCAAAAAGATGTTACACTGAAGCTAGGTGTCAAGACCTTACCCCCTTGTCCTCAAATATATCACATAAGCAGGGGTGTAGCTAGGCCAAAAAGATGTTACACAGAAGCTTGGCGTCAAGACCTTACCCCCTTGTCCTTAATTATATCACATGAGCGGGGGTGTAGCTTGGCCAAAAAGATGTTACACAGAAGCTTGGCGTCAAGACCTTACCCCCTTGTCCTTAAATATATCACATGAGCGGGGGTGTAGCTTGGCCAAAAAGATGTTACACAGAAGCTTGGCGTCAAGACCTTACCCCCTTGTCCTTAATTATATCACATGAGCGGGGGTGTAGCTTGGCCAAAAAGATGTTACACAGAAGCTAGGCGTCAAGACCTTACCCCCTTGTCCTCAAATATATCACATGAGCAGAGGTGTAGCTAGGCCAAAAAGATGTTACACAGAAGCTTGGCGTCAAGACCTTAACCCCTTGTCCTCAAATATATCACATGAGCAGAGGTGTAGCTTGGCCAAAAAGATGTTACACAGAAGCTTGGGGTCAAGACCTTATCCCCTTGTCCTCAAATATATCACATGAGCAGGGGTGTAGCTAGGCCAAAAAGATGTTACACTGAAGCTTGGCGTCAAGACCTTACCCCCTTGTCCTCAAATATATCACATGAGCAGAGGTGTAGCTTGGCCAAAAAGATGTTACACAGAAGCTTGGGGTCAAGACCTTATCCCCTTGTCCTCAAATATATCACATAAGCAGAGGTGTAGCTAGGCCAAAAAGATGTTACACAGAAGCTAGGCGTCAAGACCTTACCCACTTGTCCTCAAATATATCACATGAGCAGGGGTGTAGCTTGGCCAAAAAGATGTTACACTGAAGCTTGGCGTCAAGACCTTATCCCCTTGTCCTTAATTATATCACATGAGCGGGGGTGTAGCTTGGCCAAAAAGATGTTACACAGAAGCTAGGCGTCAAGACCTTAACCCCTTGTCCTTAATTATATCACATGAGCGGGGGTGTAGCTTGGCCAAAAAGATGTTACACAGAAGCTAGGCGTCAAGACCTTACCCCCTTGTCCTCAAATATATCACATGAGCAGAGGTGTAGCTAGGCCAAAAAGATGTTACACAGAAGCTTGGCGTCAAGACCTTATCCCCTTGTCCTCAAATATATCACATGAGCAGAGGTGTAGCTAGGCCAAAAAGATGTTACACTGAAGCTTGGCGTCAAGACCTTATCCCCTTGTCCTCAAATATATCACATGAGCAGGGGTGTAGCTAGGCCAAAAAGATGTTACACTGAAGCTTGGCGTCAAGACCTTATCCCCTTGTCCTCAAATATATCACATGAGCAGAGGTGTAGCTAGGCCAAAAAGATGTTACACTGAAGCTTGGCGTCAAGACCTTATCCCCTTGTCCTCAAATATATCACATGATCAGAGGTGTAGCTAGGCCAAAAAGATGTTACACTGAAGCTTGGCGTCAAGACCTTATCCCCTTGTCCTCAAATATATCACATGAGCAGGGGTGTAGCTAGGCCAAAAAGATGTTACACTGAAGCTTGGCGTCAAGACCTTATCCCCTTGTCCTCAAATATATCACATGAGCAGGGGTGTAGCTTGGCCAAAAAGATGTTACACAGAAGCTTGGGGTCAAGACCTTACCTTCTTGCCCTGAAATACATCACATGAACAGGGGCGTAGCTAGGCCAAACAATATGTTACAGTATTGCCTGGGAGTTGCAGACCTCTTCCCCACTTTCCCTAAAATAGTTTACATGAACAGGGGCGTAGCTAAGCCACACAAGATGTTACAGTATTGCTCGGGAGTTGAAGGCCTCCTCCCCACTTGCCCTCAAATAGTTTTCATGATCATGGACGTAGCTCAGTCAAAAAAGATGTTAGTATTTCTCGGGAGTTGAAGGCCTTTTCCCTACTTCTCCACAAATAGTTCACAAGATCATAGGCATAGCTAGGCAAAACAACATACTACAAACAAGCTAGGGGTGAAAGGACGCACGCCCACCTTCTTTTGCCTCATTTTTAGCATGCCTATTTGAAGAATAAGGTGACTTATACTACTCTGACACCCTAGCATAGGCGTCACACCTTGGTTAAGGTTTTCATGTAACCACATTTAAGTCAATATCTCAGCAAATACATCATGTCTTGCATTAAAACTTAAAGGCCTTGAAGCTTTCTATAAGTGACCCCCATAATCTGTGCACAGTACACAACCTCTGTGTATTGATCTTAATCTCTTTGCCTTGATCCCTCTTATCATATCTCTGATCTGAGTATCCTGCTGTGCAGTTTCTGAGGTTTTATTATAGAAATGGACCCTAAATGGCCCTGATCCAATAAACAAATACACAGGAAATTGCCCCCTACTGTGACATCAGTGCAATTAGCAGAAGATGCACAGCAGGGAATTATCATGCCAAATATTCCTTTAACTAGGCCTTTAAAACATGTCTTCCCAACTATCAGACACACTTTAAATAATCAAGTTTGAAAACAAATTGGATTACTGTATCTTAAATATAATGCAAATTATCACCCTTTATTATTTGACATAGATAATAAGGTTAAGGTTTTGCATGTAAGCACATATAAGTCAATAACTCAGCAACTACATGACATATTCCATTGAAACTTTAGACAACCCAGACTTGATCATGCATTTAAGGCTAATTTTGTCCCTTTTTAGCTCACCTGTCACGTAGTGACAAGGTGAGCTTTTGTGATCACTCTTCGTCCGTCGTCCGTCCGTCCGTCCGTCCGTCCGTCCGTTCACAATTGCTTGTGAACACAATAGAGGTCACAATTTTGACCTAATCTTTATGAAACTTGGTCAGACTGATCATCTCTATAAAATCTAGGTCAAGTTCGATATTGGGTCATCTGGGGTCAAAAACTAGGTCACTAGGTCAATTAGTAGAAAAACCTTGTGAACACAATAGAGGTCACAATTTTAGCCTAATCTCAATGCAACTTGGTCAGAATGGTCATCTCTATAAAATCTAGGTCAAGTTCGATATTGGGTCATCCGCGGTCAATAATTAGGTCACTAGGTCAATTAGTAGAAAAACCTTGTGAACACAATAGAGGTCACAATTTTAGCCTAATCTCAATGCAACTTGGTCAGAATGATCATCTCTATAAAATGTAGGTCAAGTTCGATATTGGGTCATCCGCGGTCAACAACTAGGTCACTAGGTCAATTAGTACAAAAACCTTGTGAACACAATAGAGGTCACAATTTTAGCCTAATCTCAATGCAACTTGGTCAGAATAATCATTCTATAAAATCTAGGTCAAGTTCGATATTGGGTCATCCGCAGTCAATAACTAGGTCACTAGGTCAATTATTAGAAAAACCTTGTGAACACAACAGAGGTCACAATTTTGACCTAATCTTTATGAAACTTGGTCAGACTGATCATCTCTATGAAATCTAGGTCAAGTTCGATATTGGGTCATCTGGGGTCAAAAACTAGGTCAGTAGGTCAATTAGTAGAAATACCTTGTGAACACATTAGAGGTCACAATTTTAGCCTAATCTCAATGCAACTTGGTCAGAATGATCATCTCTATAAAATTTAGGTCAAGTTCGATATTGGGTCATCCGCGGTCAATAACTAGGTCACTAGGTCAATTAGTAGAAAAACCTTGTGAACACAATAGAGGTCACAATTTTAGCCTAATCTCAATGCAACTTGGTCAGAATGATCATCGCTATAAAATGTAGGTCAAGTTTGATATTGGGTCATTCACGGTCAATAACTAGGTCACTAGGTCAATTAGTACAAAAACCTTGTGAACACAATAGAGGTCACAATTTTAGCCTAATCTCAATGCAACTTGGTCAGAATGATCATCTCTATAAAATCTAGGTCAAGTTCGATATTGGGTCATCTGCGGTCTACAGGTGAGCGATACAGGGCCATCATGGCCCTCTTGTTCATTTGACTTAGACATTCTGGTTATGGTTTTGCATTTAATCTATTTATACAGATCCATGCATGGTTTTTAAAAAAAAACTCAGCTGAGACAGTGACAAAATATTCTTATAATCATGTAAAATGACGTATTATCATCCTCATTCTAGCTCGTATTGACAATTCTAGGTTTGTTTTGTGGAAATGATGTATTTGCGAATTTTTGGACCATTTGGTGTCTACCTAGTATAACAGTCATAACAACAGTCTGGCATGAATATTTATTATTGTAACTATCCTTTTCAGCGAAACCTGTCCAAAGAGTTAAACAGGCGGAAGGTGGATAGCTCCAATGGTATCCTTATGACGTATTACGACCATGACACAAAGATGGTCTATGTAGCAGGAAAGGTATGTATTGGCATAAATTATATATAGTCTATCAAGCCAATCAGTGACCATTGTTGCATGTTATAGATTGTCATTCCAGCAAATCAGAGCCGAGAGTTTCATGTCATTTTTTGCTATTTAAGCTTATCATCAGCCATAGTTGAATGTCCTCTATTGCCATTCCAGCTAATTAGCGTCCAGAGTTGCATATCTAGCTCTTCTGTTGCCATTCCAGCCCATGGCCATCAGTGCTCTGATAATCATCATTTTTATCTTTTCTGTTTTTGAGAAAAAAAATCCTGGTATTGTGATAACCACATTTATCGTTGGTGTTTATACCTTAATAAGTGTCACTAACCCACAAAATTTTACCAACAGCCTGAACATGACTTGCCTGAGGAACTTATCTCAGAAATATGCTCCTTTTTTTCAGGGTGATGGAAATATCCGGTATTTTGAAATAACCAACAAAGACCCGTTCCTTCATGACCTGAACAATTATGTCTCATCAGAACCACAGAGAGGCTTGGGTAAGTACCTCGTATGTATGAAATATTGATAATTTTATAAATAAACTAATACCCTACTCTATAAATAGTGTTGTGAATATGGCTCTTGTAGTAAGACAATTGACTGTCAACCCAGGGGACGCAGGTTTGATCACCCATCTCATCACTAAAATTAGTTTAAATTACTAACCCTTCTTTTGAGGGATATTAAACATTGACAGTGCTATAAATTTGAAAGAACAGAGTTGCTCAATCTTGGATTAGGGCCATATTCGCCTCACTTTTTATAGCCTAGGGTATTGGTTTATTTATATGAATGCCATTAGCTTCTGTGATGTTAATAAATTGCAAATCCAAAATGGAGTAGAAATTGTTCTATTTCAGATTTGATGTTCAAGCGAAAGGTGTGACTCAAGCAGGACAGTGTGTCGTAATGATGTTCTACAATTGTTTTATTTCAGGTGTGATGCCTAAGCGAGGGTGTGATATCAACAGGTGTGAAATAATGAGATTTTACAAACTTCATGCCGCCAAAAACTTTGTGGAACCAATCTCAATGATTGTGCCTAGAAAAGTAAGCCTGGCTCGTGTTATTTCCTTATTCTGTTCTATTGCTTGATGGACGTAAATCCTGATAATTATATTTGTCAACATAGTTGTCTCAGTTGGGGATGTTATTTAGGCATAAATACTTTATTTCATATTTCTCAGTCAAATGTGTGCTAAGAAGACATTAACCCTTCTATAAAAGTGAATGCCATCTGAGCTGAACTCCCACAATACTGAAAATGGCATACAATGACCAAATCAGTAAACCCATTTTTGAACTCTCCAAAATATACTCTTTTTTTGTAATGTTTTTTTTCTTTGTCCTATAAGGCTATGTTTAACAGTCAAAAAACTTTTAAAAAGACATATATCTATTTTTTTACTGCTTATGATTTCACATAATTTGTTGATATATATCCCCTGTTGAATGTTTCAATAGTTATATCTATTTCTACAACTTCTGTTTCATACTGGAATGCATTATATTGCCACATCAACCCGCCATGACTAGTGCAGTTCCCCTCTCAGTCACTGATTATTCAGATAACTGACTGAAAACAGAGACTTCATGTTGAATCTTTCAATGTGTGCCATTTATAATCTGATCAACCCATGTTTTACTATCAAACACCTTTGGTCACATTCACTAACGCAACTAGTGCAGGTCCCCTCTCAATCACTAATTATTAATAGTGGCCAGAAACAGAGACTTTATGTTGAACCTTTCAATGTGTGCCATATTTAATCTATCTGAACAACCCATATTTCACTGTTAAGTATCTTCCAAGAATACTTCTACCGAAAACTGAAAGTGCCATTCCCTTCTTTTGTGCAGATGAATGGAGTTAATAATTTATTCTTTCAATGTGTACTGTATGCAATATTATTTACAACCTCCATATCTAACAGCCTGATATTATACAAAAATACATCTATCCACCAACAGCTTGGTCATTGCACCTCTAAAAGTTCCTGAAAAGATAACAGGCCAAAGAAATATGTTCTTTCAATGTGTTTTGTATACAGTCAATTTATAACAACCCCCTACATTTATAGGCTGAATACATTGACTTCTTGGATTAAACAATATCTATTTTAATATCATATAATACTAAATAACTACAATATAGCAATTGCAATGAGACAGTATATATAGTCTGATTGAATTGTTAAATAAGAAAGAAAATTGACAGAATTAGGAAGAAAGCTAAAACCTTAATATGTGATATCTCTCTTCTGTCACTCCTTGAAAAGACTTCATGTTGTACTCTTTCAATGTGTTCTGTATATAAATTAATTTTTCATCCCATATTTCACAGTCGAACATCTTCCAAGAAGACATCTACCCACCAACTGTTAGTGCCATCCCATCTCTTAATGCTGATGAATGGATAAGTGGGCAAAACAGGGACCCAATACTGATCTCAATGCAGGTAGGTAGAATTGACAGGAAAGAAAATCATGCCTCCTTTTACTGCTTTTGATGTTTTTGAGACTACTATTGGCCTATTAATGTGCGTTTAAAGGGACTATACACCAGATGGTCAAAAATAGTTAAATACAGTTTTTCCTCAGAACAAGCCTAGAACTGTCAATGTGAGCTGGTAGGAGGCCGATCATACATCATTTTACATTATTGAAATAATTAACATAACAATGAAGTAGCTGTCTCATTTGTGTTTCCCTGTTTAAAAATAGCGCATTATGGTTTCCTAGTTTAAATCAGATTTGTTTATGAGTACAGATAAATATATCAAGGCTCTTTTTAAACTTACTGGGATTTAGGTGGTAGACAAACCCAGTAACTTCTAATTGGAAAAAATGCTCAAAAACTGCGAAAGATGCATGTGTCGTAATAATGTTGTACGCAATGATGTCAATTTTATGTAAGTTTTTGACAATATTCTGTTTCTTTTCAATTGTATCAATTGGTGTCTAGTCTCTTTAAAACAGTCACCATTCAGGGACCTTTATTCTGTTTCATTGCAGGTATAATATATGCATTTTGTGTTTGACCTATAATCATTATTGAGCTTTACACTTTAATTTGTTTGAAAGTTATTCTGTTTCTCTTGAACAGTATCTTACATGTTCACTTAAAAATCAGTTTCAATACTGCTCTTGCATCTCTGAATGTTGTCTATTCTTATCACGTTTTAAAAACAGCATACTTTATTCTTTATAAGTTAAATGTAATACAACTCTATAAATGTTTCAGATTCCCCCTACATTGTTGTCAGATTTCTAAGTATGTTATGCTTTTTTATTTGCAAGCCAACCATACCTGCATTAAACATTTAGGTTGATTATTATACTGACCAGTTTTCAATGACTGAAAGCTCCATTAACCATGATGTTAATTTCGGATACCTGATACTTATATATTGTAACAGTCAGTTGAAAGGATATTATTTGCAGTTATTAATATGAAAATTAATGACCAAAACTGCATTATACATCAAGATATTTGTGTTTGTATTTTTTTTCCAACTTCAACTGAAATTAGACCTAGAAATAACCCTTTTTGCCAATTAAGCTTTTATTTATACTTTTTTCAAGTTTTGTTTTTGTTTTCTTTGTCTGCCCATGAAACTCTAAATTTTGGTCCCAAAAAAGGGCCAATAAAAAACACTAGCAGTATGTGCCAGAAAAAGGGATGAAAAAAATAATGGGCAGGGGATGGAGTCAGGGAGGGAAAATAATAATGATATGGTATAGATGCAGGTATGGTTACACTAAGTTATGTCGCAGTTTCACGGTATGTTGTGATGCAATGTTGTGTTTCCATGGTTACCGCAGGACCAAAGAGTTGTCAATGACCCTTCAGTGCTTCCATCCAAGGCCAACAGACCAAATGTAAGCTGATTATTTTGTGGGATTTTTTTTTCACAAAAATTATTTGATTTGGTTTATAGCTACCGGTAGTTTGGTTTTTAGCCTTGTTGTCATTGCCAGTGGCGGTTGCGGCTATGCAACATACAAGAACTTAAATGGACCCAAAATGGCCCTGAGCCAATAAACAAATAAACAGGCAATTGGCCCTTACTGTGACATCAGTGCAATTAACAGGAGATGCACAGCAGGGGATTGCCATGCCAAACATGCCTTAAAGCAGCTGCACTCTCACAGATTTACCATTTTTACAACTTTTTTATTTTTTGCCTTGGAAAGGGCAAATTTTTGCGTAAATATCTGCAAACCAATGATATAAGATTGCCGACAAAAAAATCAGATCATAGATCGTCATATTTCCATTCGAAAATTAATGTTTTATGGCCTAAACTGTTACTAACGGTTTATGAAAAATGCATAAAACATCATTTTTTAAACTTAAATATAAAAATCTGCAATCTTATTTTTTGTCAGCAGTCTTATCTTACTGCATTCCATGGATGTTTGCGAAAGTTGGCTTGTTCCAAGACAAAAAATAAAAAAGTTGTCAAAACGTTCAATCTGTGAGAGTGCAGCTTTAAACTAGACCTTTAAATGTTGGACATTACTCTAATACCTATTCTTGATATGCAAATGAAACTTGGTACATATGTTGACAAAGACAAAACACACATGCAAAGCAAGGCCCATAACTATGTATTCAATACTTGTTAAAGTTATAACCATTTTTTACCAAAATACAACGGCTTTTGCTCAATGGTGCATCATGTTGGTGATTATGACAGTCTTTGTTATGAAAAAAGTACACATTTTCCGCTGTAGAATTTCCCATTTTATAGAGTGTAACAAATGTATTTATACACTGTTATAAGCTTTTTGCATTTGCATTGCATGAATTCAAAACCAGTTACACATTATTATGTAAAAAAATCTTACAGAAAGCAAACTTTCTCAATAATTATTTCAAATTTATAACCATATGTTTAAATTTCATTGAGATTTGTTGAAATACAGGTTGAAAAATTGCTTTGAAATTATAACAGGAAATTCTTTTCTGTTTTTTAAATGAATATATTTCATCATAGAAGTTGATGCACAAGGTTTATCTGTTTGAATTTACTTTATATTACAATGTAATATAATAATGATAATAATAATAATAAAACAGTCACATTTATAAAGGTTTTTTTCTAGCTTAAACCATGAGCAAAGAAAGTTAAAACTTCCTTCTTAAACCTCCATAAGTTCCTAATAGTATGGTTTTCAAAAATATTGTTAAATAGATATTTCATTTCTTATGAGCTTTATATTTGATTCATTTGTATATGAAACCAATTTTTATTCCAACAGGATGAAACGATTAACCACACCCCAACCATCACCACCTATAAGGTTATGCCCTCCTCCACAGCCTCCTCACAGCAACGAGGTAGCCATGGCGAGACAACCCATTCAAGACCAGAGATGCAGAAGATGCCAGCGTCGTTGAAGAACATCAAGAGGCTGAGCACTTGTGAGGATATTGTGACATTGAATCCTACTCCTAGGTAAACTACAATGTTTTTTTTTTGTTTATGAATATTATACCTTTTAATAAATTTAGGGACATGTGTAAGGTTTAGCACCCCCAAACTTGTTTGGGACTTGTGAATTCTTACATAGTTTTTACTAGTGATGTTCCGATGATCGATTATAATCGAAAATCGATTGGTTGGGCCTGAAATCGGCGACAATCGATAGTATTTAGTTATAAACGATTATCGAAAAAATAATAATAATGCAAAAAAAATAATATTAGTAAGTGTTCAGATGTTATCTTTAACAAAATGCCTGATGAAAGCCACAATGAGCAAGAAAATGAACAATTTTTTATATAACAACACTTAATAACTTCAGTCATAGACATAAGGTATATGCATATAATGATTAAGAGTTTTATACTGTACATGAATAAAACTAAAACTCAGTTACTATCTAGTATTTTAAAACCGATTGTACTATCGATAATCGGTTACTTGAGTGGAACCAATCATCGATAGTAAAATTGCAACCGATTCCCAACACTAGATTTTACTGATATGGCAAAGTACATGTAGTTTCCTTATATAAGATATGAAATATTTTGATAGTTGTTTTTTGGTTAAATAATAAAGTACTTGGACTTACTTAAAGCACCAGTAAGGTCTTGTTAATAATATTTTATCATTGACAACATTCATTAAACAATTTATTATCTGTAAAAAATATATTCCCTCAAAAGGGGTATATAAATTTGCACTTTTCCAGTATCCCTAAAAAGGGCCAATACAAGTAAGGACTGCTTATCAGCAAGTTGGCTATTGACTTGGATGGGTTATCTGGACACCGGCCTATGTGTAAATGTAATATTGGTTAAATTTTAACCTTCTGGGCTTGTCTTTGTAATTTTCATGGCTGTATTATTGAAACCAAGAAATAGTTATTTTAAGACTATACTCATACATTGTGTCAATCTTTCTCCCCCTTAAATTGAAGAGACAAGATTATGAAACTTCTACAAAAGCAGCAAACAACAATGTTAACAGAATCTTAAATGCATTCGTCAGTATGTGTATTTTGACGGTTACAGACCATTCCATACCGATGTTAACAGGTGACTCCAAGTAGATTCTGAGCCAGTTATCCTCGGATATCAGTCAGTCAATCACTGTCTGGGGCTGTGTGTACAAACAATGAGCAAATGCTTATGATTGTGTATGGAAGACTTCTATTAGTTATTATAGTATTTGCCAAATAACTTATTGGTTATAAAAATTGCTTTTAACAAATGCTAGTTATAAGACCTGATCAGAAAATTTATACAGCAAGGTGATATTTGTCTGCTTCATGAGCAACACAATCATAGACCTTGGGCTGAACTCAATAATTATTTTCAAGCTCCCCATTAAAAAGTTTTATTGGAATGAGAAAAAAAAATAAAGATGTTGGTATGGAAATCATAGGAAGTCAATTTGAAAAATAGCCTTGGCAAGTTTTATCAATTTTTAGTAATGAACTTTAGTAAATTTATATTGAATACTCATGTGTATGATATTTTATTTATATCATAAACAGTTATTTTATGAGTAATTGTCCTTAATATATAAAATATGATTGTTATTGATTTATGACACAACATTAAAAGTAATAACACTAGTAATATATAAAAAATATATAATAAATGACATTATTTTGTACTATTAACTTTGCAGTCAAAATGAAACAAAAAGCAAGGAAAACCAGACACCTGATGTTGTGGATGTTCAGAAGGATAAAGCCTTTGTCAACAGTAAGATTGCAGCTTTCGAAAATAAAGGTAAGTGCCAAAATCTGGAGAAAATTTGGTCACAATTTAGTACCAAAATTCGGTGACAAATTAGAACTAAAATTTGTTGACAAATTAGTACCAGAATTTGGTGACAAAGTAGGACCAAAATTTGGGGATAATTTAGTTCTTAAATTTGGTGACAATTTAAGAAAAAAATTGAGAGACAATTTAGTGCAAAAACTGGCAATAATTATGTAACAAAATTTGGTGACAAATTAGTACTTAAGTATGGTGACAATTAAGTACCACAATTTGGTGAAAGTTTAGTATTAAAATTTGGTGACAATTTAGTACCAAAATTTGAAGACAATTCGTTACTAAAATTTAGTAACAATTTAGATTATGTTCAACTTCTTTGCTTTTGATGCATTGCTTAATGTAAAGGGGTCAATGCTCCCCCTCCAAAAAAGAGAGAGATAATGGGAAATTTTTAGCTGGGTAAAGGAAAAATATTAACTTTTATAGAAGGGGAATGAGGCGGAATTTTGGCCCTAAAAACCAACTGCTCAAATACCCTGTTCAAGCATTCTTTATGCTAACAATCAGACTAAACTTACAATTATCTGTCACCAGTTAAATGATGCATGTATATACCCCCTTAGCCATCTAGTTTTATTGCTTATTTCGAGATATAAGCACTTGTCTTTCGAAGGAACTAAAATTGATTTATACACCAGGACTTACTGAGGTGTGCCTTTGTACGCCCCTGAATGTCCCATCATCTTGACAGAACATCAGTGGAGTTATACCCCTTGGATTGGCGAAAAATGAATGTGCATATGCTTACTGTTTTTCCTCAGGGTCATCAGAAAGCACTGAAGTGACCTCACCAACCAGAAGAACAGTCAATAGGTCATGGTCAGCCAATCAAGAACCTCCACCAGATGTAATAGCCAATGGGATTAAAGGAAGCAATGAAGTAAGATGCTATATTTGGAAAATGACATCATATTCTAGTATTACCAAGTTCTTGATGGTTTATGGATGACATGTATGTTTGAGAAAGTATATTTGGTTTAAAGATTGCATGGTTTTGCTAGGCTGCTATTTCTTTCTCTTAACTTGACTGCTTATAAGATATAGTGCATCCTATAAATGATTTTTTTTATCAAACAGAGTCTATTTAAAAAAAATGGAATTGTTTATTTTGGAATTAAATGGAATTTTGTCTATTAAGTATTGTCTTAAAATTACCAGCTTTTATGTATGAGAAAAATGCATACTTTTCCAGACAATTCCTTTGAAAAACCGGTCTGTGTAAATGCTTGGTGTTTTCTAAATGCAATGTGTTCTAAGAAATGGTTGCTTTATTTTTGTAATTTGAAAAGATAGATTCAATGCCTGCTTGTTTGAAAAGTATTATAACTAAATGTTGTTTTGGGGGTAAGGATTAGAATAACAATATGTTACGATAATATGTCAGATTGCAGTGTATTGTTTTATGCTTGTTTTCTTTCTTTAATGAACTCAAACTGATATAATATCTAGACTATTTTCATGTTCTAATGCTGTGTTACTCACAATTTTTCTATTTCTCAACGCATTGTGATCTCTTTTTAGCCGTCACACAGCTTAAGTGTCCAAAATGCTGCAAAATTCTTCGAACATCGTGAAATTGAAATTATTGACATTAAACATGTTGAAAGTAGCAGCAGCCAAGGCAAGGGAGACCACTCTAATTCATCAGTATCCAAGGGAGATCACTCAAATCCCAAGGGAGACAATTCATCACCTATTAATAAAAGTAACAACTCTCCGCAAGGGAGGTTGATACTAGGGGAGATTAAAAATGATGATCAGAGCAAAGCTAATGTGAGTGGCTTTTTATTCTGCTAGTTAGTGATATCTTGTAGCATGCCAAATGACCTCCAAGTCTCTACTTTTGTGTCAGTCTAAAATGATCATCAACCCAAAAATATTGCAAAATGGAAAAAAATATTTTTTTACATTCAGTTTTCGGGTAATTTGAAGGTGGAGGAATTTGGCATGTGTTTTATGCTCACAACATATATTGTAAGAGGTTGTGGATTATCTTGATTTGAATCTTGATCTTGAATTATTACAAGACTGAAACTGATTTAAATCGTGGCTCCTGGAGCTCCAATACTTCTGGACAATGCAAAAATCTAAAAGAAATCCACAACTTTTTGCATACTCTGGAGATGGGTAAAAGTTTGACAGAAATGGGATTGGTTAGTTCTATGTAAGAATATGTATTATTAACATTCAAAGTAATATTAATGCACTAAGTAAATGTTCTAACTAATTAAAACTATATTTGTAGTTACATATGTATGTATAACATTTATAGAATACTTTGGGGGGTTTTATCAGTTTTTTAATGAATTAAAGGCTAAAATACATTTGTAGTTTCTGATACATGTACATTTATCTCATATAATTTATATGTAATATTTTCTCACATATCTTTATATTATAAAGAAAATAGATTGCTACTTATATCTCTTCATTTCTTTCTTAAATCTCTTGTATTTAGTCATTAAAAAAGAGTTTAATTGGAGTGACTGAAATTGAAGCGAAGGAATATTTCTGTGACCAGTTTTGATTAAATTTAGAATTTCCACGGTATCTTAATGAACCCTTTTCATTGATAAACATATATATATATATATATATATGTAATATAAATGTAGAATTCATTTTCCTATTTTAATTCTTTCTGACTTCTATAACTACACTCACAAGATATGAAAAAAATAGGATTTAAAAAAGACATCCATAGTGCATGAGACTCTATTCTTTAACAATTCAATTGCCCATTACTTTCCAAAATGGCTTATCAGTCATCAACCCTCTAATTGCTTTTTTGGTTTTGATAAACAGAGGAGGTATTGTGGTTACATTGTCGTCATCTGCAATGTTGTTACAGAAGATTGAACCTTGGCCATAACTCAAGAACTGTTCAAGATAATAATAGACAAAACTTGAGACACATGTTGCCAAATACATAACGCACATGTATAGCAAGGCCCATAACTCTGGCTTTATAATTATCAAGTTATGTCCCTTGTTTTTCATGAGAAAAAACAACACACTCAAGCGTTGGCTTTTGCTTGGTGGTTCCCCTTGTTTTCATATGGCACACGATGGAAGGTAATGGTCATAAAGGTCACCAGTCAACGTTTGCAAAATAATAAGTTGACTTTTGTAATAGTTATAAAATAATTTATATTATTATAAATTTATTTATTTGCATAGAAAATATGTTTGTGTTATCAAATAATTTATCTTCGACACATATAAATATTTGCTTTGGCAAATGGTCCTGGCTTTTCTCAAAATGACATTTAACCCTTTCGATTGTATTGTTAATATTTTTGGTGAAACTCTGAAAGGCGCCCGCTCAATATTAAGGTCACAGAAAGAAATTTCTCAAACTCTGTCTATAAGATTTTAGATTCTTTAGACTCTTAATCCATATTGCTGTTAATCTTTTCTACAATATCTTTTATAATCCTTGGGCCGGTTTTCAAAAAGCATCTTAAGTGGATTTCTTTACTTTTTCATAGTGAAATAAAAAGAATTGTAAAAGTGGTTTTTATATACAAGTATTTTTTTTTTCAATAAGGTCAATAACAACTTTAGATTTTTTTTTTATTTCATATGACTAAAGAGATAATAAAAATAGGAAAGTGACTTAAGTAAGGAAATGACTTAAGAAGTTTTATGAATATGGCCCCTGTTCTACCAATCTACTGCTACATGCAAATGATGTACACTATCCTCTCATACCTGCTTGTAGACTGTACATGTAAAGAAGACATGGTCACCTATTACACAGCCAGAGCGCACGTTGGAAGAAGGAGTAATGTCCCCTGATACTGACCCAGAAGTAAGTTGGTGTGATGTGAACTCTTGTTTTGTCCCTCTAAACTTTAAAATGCATACCATAGAGGTTTTTTGTGTTCAAAATGGGTTAGAGTTAAAGAAATAAAGGTACGAAAGATGTACGATTTTGTTATTAACAGGTGATGTGGCTTTGGTTAAATTTTTAATATTTGATTTTTTACTTACAAGGATTGCCATAGCCATAGGTTTTATCAATTCATTCTCAGTTATCCCTACACTCTCGCTCAAGGTGGGTTAAGGGGATACATATTCAGCCTTTCCGTCTTGTATGTTTTTGATTTCAAAAACTATGTTTTTGATTTCAAAAACACAATGATTAAGTTTTCTTATATTTTTATTGAGTGTAAATATTTAAGGATTTATCACATTTTTCTTGCTTTTATGCTGTATGAACCCAGTAGGGCACGCGAGCAAATTTCCTGAAGTGTGCCAGCAAGGAAAAAATACTTATATAAATTTACATTTTAAATAATTTACATTTTAAATAATTATTCATTATTATAAAAATAGCAGTATCTCCTGCAATTGAGTATTTGTTTTGAAAGAAATGTAACCAACAACTTACATATGTATATAAAAAAAATCTGATTTTTGTAACGTTGTATATCAGTGATCAAATGACGTAGCGCTAATCCAATCGGAGGGCAATATTGAAACAAACAATGATGTTACAACTCCTTGTGTGTTTTACAATATAAAGGCCAATATTTTTGTAATAACTACAGAAACAAGTTTCATCTATACTAAGGGCTGAGCAAATGTAAATATTTTGCTTTATATACATTTTTTAAAACATATTTATGCCCCCCTTCGAAGAAGAGGGGTATATTGCTTTGCACAGGCATGTCGGTATGTCGGTCGGTCGGTCGGTCAGTCGGTCGGTCGGACGGTCGGTCCGTCGGTAGACCAAAGCTTGTCCGAGTGATAACTCAACAATTCCTAGACGTATGGTCATCAAACTTCACATGAAGGTTGGGCCTGACCAGTAGATGACCCCTATTGATTTTGGGGGTCATCGGGTCAAAGGTCAAGGTCACAGTGACCTTTAATGGTAAAATAATTTTAAAGCTGGCCGAGTGATAACTCAACAATGCCTGCACCCATGGCCCTCAAACTTGACATGGAGGTTGGGCCTGACCAGGAGATGACCCCTATTGTTTTTGGGGGTCATCAGACCAAAGGTCAAGGTCACAGTGACCTTGAATGGTAAAAGGTTGTCCGAGTGATAACGTGACAATGCCTGCACCCATGGCCCTCAAACTTGACTTGGAGGTTGGGCCTGACCAGTAGATGACCCCTATTGTTTTTGGGGGTCATTGGGCCAAAGGTCAAGGTCACAGTCACCTTGAATGGTAAAAGGTTGCCCGATTGATAACTCAACAATGCCTGCACCCATGGCCCTCAAACTTGACATGGATGTTGGGCCTGACCAGTAGATGACCCCTATTGATTTTAGGGGTCAAAGGTCAAGGTCACAGTGACCTTGAAAGCAAACTCGACAATTCTTGGACCTATGGTCATCAAACTTGACATGAAGGTTGGGCCTGCCCAGTAGATGACCCCAATCGACTTTGGGGGTCATCAGGCCAAGGTCAATGTCACAGTAACCTTTAACGCAAAAGAGTTAACAAATCTTCCCCCACTGATATCTCAACAATGCCTGAACCTATGATCATTAAACTTGATATGGATGTTAAGCCTGACCAGTAGATCACCCTTATTGATTTAGGATTCATAGAGCCAAAGGTCAAGGTCACAGTGATCTTGAATGGTAAAAGGTTGTCCGAGTGATAACTCAACAATGCCTGAACACATGGCCTTCAAACTTAACTTGGAGGTGCATCTGACTTGTAGATGACCCCTTATGATTTAAGTGGTCATCAGGTCAAAGGTCAAGGTCACAGTGACCTTGAACGAAAAAAACTTGTCTTGTGATAACTTGACAATGCCTGCACCCATGGCCCTCAAAATTGATATTTAGGTTTCTGGTGACCAGCTGATGACTCTGGATTTTGAGTTCATAGAGTCAAAGGTCATGACGGTCATAATACACTTTATCCTCACACTTTAATGGTCATAATCTTAAAACAGCAACAAATCAGCTGTCATTTCGGTCCATGCATATTTCATTCAATTGTCCATATAATCCTGACAACATGGCGCTCAGGGGGGGCATAATGTTTGACAAACATCTCTTGTTTACAAATGTTCGCAATCTTTATGCTGTATACAATTTACTATATTTTTTCAACAGTTATTTGATAGAAATGAGAAAGTAAGTGTTTGCACACTCTGTGTTTGGAATGAGTAATGTGGATTTTGTTGCTAGATAAACTTCCTTGGTGTTTTCATACCCCACAGAGTTCCGGGCCGCAATATCACAAAATGTTTTTTTGTTTGTTTTTTTCAAAATATTTTTTTTCAGCGATTATTGTGATTAAAACCTTCGGTCAAGATTCCAAAGAGAAAAAAATGCAGCATAAGATGTAATTGAGTACATTTCATTGGTCTTTTTAACAATTTTTCATGTACATTATTTTCACTGGTATGATATTTATTTACAATATTGACAAAGCTTTTAATCAACACCTATGAAGAAAATGATTTTAAAAAGAGTTAAAATAATCAAGATTTTGAATCATAGTATGCTTTTATGTGGTAAAATGAGTTGGGATTTAGATATGACTTGAATGTTTTTGTGATGTTGGCGCCTGAGTTTGCAAATGTTTGAATCACATAACACATTTTTAAATGAAAATTAAATATGGCATGTACTGTACTGGACAAAGGTAAACTAATAGGTTATAGGTTGTCCGGTAAGTGCAGAGTTTTTTTTCCTGATCTGGGGGCATGTGATTTTGGTTTGTGGTCACCAAGCTGGACAAGTTGGTTTCCTCTGGGTACTCCAGTTTCACTCAAACAGAAGATCACACTCTCCTGTAAACTCTTAACAAAGAGATTTATTGTTATAATCTTCTTTCACAATTGTTGTAAAAATAATAATTTTAAACTAATCTAAACATGACTGGCCTAATAAACTTGGCATGTTCTATTCTTGACAATGACTCACTCTTTTACTTGCCTCATGAACATGACATAAACTTTTTTAGAAACATTTACATAATTCTACTTTTCTGGACAAAATTGCACATAACTTCCCCAACACACATGGCACGTGTTTTTTTAAATGATCAAAGCATGCATAATCCTGGGCAATGTTATACAATTTATTTTTTATATGATCTAAGTATTCATTATCCTGGACAAAATTAAACAATTGAATTTCCCTAATAATCATCATTCATTATCCTGGACAATGTCACACAATTTAATTTGTCATATGGTCAAAGCATGTATTATCCTGGACAATGTCACACAATTTAATTTAAATTAGTCATATGGTCAAAGCATGTATTATCCTGGACAATGTCACACAATTTAATTTGTCATATGGTGAAAGCATGTATTATCCTGGACAATGTTACACAATTTAATTTGTCATATGGTCAAAGCATGTATTATCCTAGACAATGTCACACAATTTAATTTGTCATATGGTCAAAGCATGTATTATCCTGGACAATGTCACATAATTCAATTTGTCATATGGTCAAAGCATGTATTATCCTGGACAATGTTACACAATTTAATTTGTCATATGGTCAAAGCATGTATTATCCTGGACAATGTCACACAATTTAATTTGTCATATGGTCAAAGCATGTATTATCTTGGACAATGTCACACAATTTAATGTTTCATATGATCATAGCATGCATTATCCTGGACAATGTCACGCAATTAAACTTTTCAAATAATCACAGCATGCATTATCCTGGACAATGTCACGCAATTTTAAGTGACACTCATAAGTGACACTCATATTCAAAATCAATACATACGCTTGTATTGCAACATAAATTTTGAGTGATAAATCTTTACTACTTATTAAATATGCACTTATGAAAAATATTAATAACTGATAGCAAGATTGTAGCCGTGAATTTAACAGCTGAAAACCCAAAAATATTAATTGATTGGTGAGTGCTAAAATTTTACTGTGATTTACAATCGTCTCTTAAGGTAGAAATACTGTGTTTTCTGCACCTTTCATTCAAACTAAGCTCGGTATATTTCATAAGAACCATTGTTTTCGACATTTTTTCATCTTTTTTTAGCAAATTAACACAATTGTATAAATTGTGGTAAATCTTATTTGGGAGTAAAAGTGCATCTTTAACTTTCCAAATAATCACAGCATGCATTATCCTACACAATTATTAAAATACGCAAATGATCAAAGCATTTACTATCCTGGACAATGTCACACAATTTAACTTCCCAAATAATCACAGCAAGCTTTATCCTGGACAATGTTACACAATTATTAAAATACGCAAATGATCAAAGCATTTACTTTCCTAGACAATGTCACACATTTTTAGTTTATAAATAAACAAAGTATGCACCAGTATGTGACTTATTTTAGAGCTATTTCTTATATTTTGTTAAATATAGAAACATATTTAGAAAACAATCACAGACTGTGTTGTAGACCAAATCTACCGTTACTTATTTTATCCATAATTAGTTAATTAGAGACAAAAGTTATATATGTTTATGTACTTGTATATTGATAATCCCATTTATTGCCATTTACTAGACTAGATTTGCTAGATAGTTTTCTGTAGTACAGTAATTTGAAATATTTAAGACCTGGCATGGCTGAGTAGAAAAGAATAAACCATATTATGTCTTTAAAAGTGAAGAAAAAAATGTAATACTTGTATGTGAACATTTATCACTTTTGTAGGTAGTCAAAGAACAATGAAATAAATATATTATAAAATGTCTATTAAGGAATGAACACAAGAATGATTAAGTAATCAGAGCTTCTTCAATTTTCTTCTATGATTTAATAATTAAGCATTTATGTGATCATTTACTGTATAAGATTCCTTCTCTCTGCGCCTTTTCAACCTCTTTAGCAGCAGCCAAATACGGCTACTTCCTAATTGATAAGAAATTGTTGTGTTTTTCCAATTTATAGACACTGTCTTATTTTCCAAAATTTATTACGAAAAAAAATGTTTTTTTTGGGAAGGGGAGTTTAACCATGAGATCGTTCTATGTACTAATGCTTGAATACTTGAGTTTGTTTTCTAATTGTTTGTCAATCTTATATAAAGTTTAATATAAAGTTATATATAAAGATTCAATGAACATAAAATTGTTAAATTTTCCCATTTTGAAGTGTTTGCATTCAAATTTACAACAAAAATGAATATGCCAGACATCTTCCTAATCTTTACTGAAAAGACCCTGTCTCTTCGTTAAACCATTCTATGATAGAGCAAACATTTAATATATCTGATTGTACGCCTATCTCAGTACTTAAACTTTAACTTATCCCCATTTCAGTTGAGGAAGGCGTATTTTCAACAAGTGAAAGAGATCAAGGCTTTAAAGGAACAACTAGCTTTGAAAGACAAGAGAATCCGGCAGCTTGAGGACGAGGTCACCAAGTTACGCAGCGGGAGTCACCAAAATGGGGAAAGCGAATGCTAGGAGTAGAAATTTATTTTGTTTTAGGCAATTTTAGATGATTTATGCCTTTTCTGTAAATTATTACAATTCAGCTTGCTGGATAGTGGTAGCTTGATAAGGTTAAAACTAACATGACAAAGAAACATGGAATGTGCTATTCCTGACAATGTTAAGCTATTTTAATATGCTAAATAAATATGGAATGTACAATTCTTGACAATATTAAAAAAAACTTTTCCAGTATTAAAACATGACATTTATGATTCTGAAAAATGTTACAAAATTTCGAAAAGTGAATGCTAGAAACAAAATTTCGAAAAGTGAATGCTAGAAATTTAATTCCAATTTAATTTCAGCAATTTTGGACGATTTTTGCCTGGTCTGTTTTAGCAAACATGTTTATGTCTAGGTATATGTTCTATGTATGGTCAAAACCTTAATGTTGTAGTTGTCATGTTTAAACCTCTGTCATTACTCAAAAAATTGTTTGAGATATTCGGATTAATAAAACATGGCGCACATTTTGCCAGAGACAAAACACGCATGAACAGCTAGGTCTGTGGCTTTGGCTTTAATAAGTTCTAAGAAAAGCCCCATTTTGAACAACTTCTTGTGAAGTTTTTAATGGAATTGTTGTTGTTTGTATATTGTTAGTTATATAAAACTGCAAAAATGAAAATAATTGACGAGTACCTTGTTCTAAGTTACATGTACATTGTTCTAAGTTACATGTACCTTGATCTAAGTTATGTGTACCTTGATCTAAGTTATGTGTACCTTGATCTAAGTTATGTGTACCTTGATCTAAGTTATGTGTTTCTTGTCCTAAGCGATGTGGACCTTGTTCTAAGTTATGTGTACCTTGTTCTAAGTTACATGTACCTTGATCTAAGTTACATGTACCTTGATCTAAGTTATGTGTATCTTGTCCTAAGCGATGTGAACCTTGTTCTTAGTTATGTGTACCTTGTTCTTAGTTATGTGTACTTTGATCTAAGTTATGTGTACCTTGTCCTAAGCGATGTGTACTTTGTTCTAAGTTATGTGTACTTTGTTCTTAGTGATGTGTACCTTGTTCTAAGTTATGTGTACCTTGTTTTAAGTTACATGTACCTTTATCTAAGTTAAGTGTACCTTGATCTAAGTTATGTGTTTCCTGTCCTAAGCGATGTGGACTTTGTTCTAAGTTATGTGTACCTTGTTCTTAGTGATGTGTCCCTTGTTCTAAGTTATGTGTACCTCGTTCTAATGTTATCCATATTTATTCAGCTATATTACAAGACCATTATGTTTTTTCGGTCAGTGCCCTCCAATTTTACCACGCTGTTTGTTATACATTTTTTATGTTTATTGAAATGATGAGTTAAAGATGTTTTTATTTTGTTCGTAAGATTAACATACATTCCATTAATTTAAGATAAGCAATTGTATTAATACCGTGTTTTCATGGAGTAACAAGACATTCCTCTGAGAGATTTTTATAATTAGCAAATATATCTATTGTATTAAGTATAGAAAATTCTAGCAAAGGCATTCCAAAATTGGTCTAGAAGAAGTATACATTCTAACAAAGGCATTCCATGATTAATGTAGTACGAGTATACCTTCAAACAAAGGCATTCCATGATTAATTTAGTACGAGTATACATTCAAACAAAGGCATTCCATGATTAATTTAGTACGAGTATACATTCAAACAAAGGCATTCCATGATTGATTTAGTACGAGTATACATTCAAACAAAGGCATTCCATGATTGATTTAGTACGAGTATACATTCAAACAAAGGCATTCCATGATTAATTTAGTACGAGTATACATTCAAACAAAGGCATTCCATGATTAATTTACTACGAGTATACATTCAAACAAAGGCATTCCATGATTGATTAAGTACGAGTATACAATCTAACAAAGGCATTCCATGATTGATTTAGTACGAGTATACAATCTAACAAAGGCATTCTACAATTGTTCTTGTAGGATTATACATTCTAACAGAGGCAGTCCATAATTAATTTATTTGGAGTATACATTCTAACAAAGACATTCCATGATTGATTTAGTAGGAACATACATTCTAACAAAGGCATTCCATAATTAATTTAATAGAAGTATCCTTTCTTACAAAGGCATTCCATAATTGATCTTGTAGAATAATATTTCTAACAAAAGCATTTCATAATAGATCTGTTAGATTAATTTGACCATGTACACATTCTGTTTAAACATAATTCATGAGTATATGATTTTTTTTTCATATTGTATGATATACCTTAAATTATAGTTTCACTTTCGACTGGATTTTACAATGTATAATTACCAGTATCATCTTATGAAAGTAAAACGAACAACAAATAAGATTAGTGTGAATAGTAGTGAGTATGCTGTTATCTCTTTGTGCAAATTAATGGGTGTAATTTGAATAATTATGCCATTTTAAGGTAATGGTTTTTGTTTGGGATTACCGAACTGATGCTAATTTTTTATCGCTGTTGATATTATGCTTGACCCACTGCTTACAATTGCTGGTTATGGGTATTTGCCTTACAGACTTCAGTTTGAATATCATTGTCTGTTGCTTAATGTGACTCTGAAAACCCTCATTTGATGTACACTAAGCAAAATCTACAAAGGCGAATAATTGTTTTCACAATCAGATTTCATTAAAACGTTCACATGCACCGGTACCTTAAGGTACACTTTTGACCTCTAATGACTTTTCACAATCAGATTTCATTAAAACGTTCACATGGATTGGTACCTTAAGGAACACTTTTGACCTCTAATGACTTTTCACAATCAGATTTCATTAAAACGTTCACATGGATTGGTACCTTAAGGAACACTTTTGACCTCTAATGACTTTTCACAATCAGATTTCATCAAAACAATCACATCTACCTTTAGGTCCTCTCCTCCTTAAACTCGTTATGCATATTAGGCAAACTCCACACAGCGGTTACTTCCCTTTGCTGTACGAATATCACTGCTATCACGCATATCAGGATATTTTTAACCAAATCACATGACCTCATTCAAAATCTTAAAATAATAGTTTTTGAATTTCAAATACGAAACATACTTAGTCTTAAGATGTTAACAAAACAATCCAACAATGAATTTAAATGAAATTATTTCTTTAAAAATGTTTTAAGCTGAAATCGAGCTATTTTTCCTTGTTTGCGGGTAGCTTTTGTGCTTGTCAAGGGAGATAACTGTGTAGAATATTGGTAAGGAGGCTTATAACAGAATTCAGTTGTTTTATATTAATATTGAGAATTGAATAAGTAACCAATTTTTGTTGAGTGCAAATGTGGAAAAATAGTTCATATTGTTGTTTTGGGGGGAGCTTTTTTCATCAGTATTTGCAATATTTTATTTGTAAAAAGGGCAGTTGTATGGTCAAGTTTTAGCGTTTAAAAATGATAGTTAGTTAATTAAAAGCTCAAAAGCTTTAAAATGTAATTTGAGTTTTTGTTGTCTTTAAAATGTCTTATAGTTAGTTAATTAAAAGCTCATTAGAGTTAAAATGTCATTAGAGCTTATGTTGTCTCTTATAGTTAGTTAATTAAAAGCTCATTAGAGTTAAAATGTCATTAAAGCTTATGTTGTCTTTAAAAGTCTTGCCCAATGGAAATCTATAAAATAATAAGTGCAATTCATTGTAATGTAGACTTATTTTTGTTGGTTTTTTTCATTACCTCTTTGAATGAGATGTATCTGATGCCATTAAGTCTTAATCCATTAAAAAAATATTATTTACAATCATTCTAAGATCATTAGTAATTAATTTAGTGCTTCTTTATAAAGTATCGATGCATGTTCCTCACGGTTGTTTCTTTGTCTTAGGCGTGTGAAGAAAAAAAGAGTTTTTTTCGGTTTCCGGACCAACCCTATTCCTTTGCACTTAACCCAAATACTTTATTTCAGTCAGACAATATAGTTTTATCTTTTATCTTTGTACTAAAACAAATGGGGAAATGAAATTTGAAACAAAAAAAATTGCAACAGTTTTTAGTGTGATACAGTTTTGACAAAACAAATTAAATGAACAGAAACAATTTTTAACCTTGGTTTCGTAGCATCAGCTGCAGTTGTTTTCTTTGGAAATACCTAAATATTGTTATGTGTCTGCATGTTATTGTAAGGTTTGTGTTTATTACTGATTAAGATAAGTGTATTTATTATATGCAATATTTCATGCCAGTGTAGACACGGAGAAAGTCGGTGCCTATGTTCATGTTTCTGTTGTTGTTGTTGTTGTTGTTGTTGTTTTCTAAGAGTATTCTCAATTTTATAATTGTTGTGTATTTCTAAAATTCAGGCCTCTTTATTTCCTTATACTGATTAAAAATACCTTTCTTATTTTAGATAGTATGAATTGTTTTAGCTAGAGTTTGGAATCAGGGTCAAAGGTCATGGTCACAGGTACTTTTTGAAGAAATGTCTGAGGAAAAAATTCATAATATGACAATATGACCTTGGAGCATGTAATCTAAACACTGGTAGATGGTCCTTATCAATTTTTAAAGCAACAGTTAATAAGACAATGTTTTACTTCACAAGATTCTGCATGTAATTTGTATCGTCAATCGTTGACCCTTTTAGTTTGGGAGGTCGAGGTCACAGTCACAGTTATTGCACATTTTTTATTAATTTGGTTGAATGATTTTGTTGTCATATAAATATTAAATATCATAGAGGTGGTTACATATAATTTTAAAGTTATTATCAATTAAGGTTTTAAGCGATTTATTATACCGTAAAAATATTGTTTATACTGATTACGTCTGCGAAACGCTTAGAGTATACTAAAGCGCTAAGAGTCTACTTTAACTATATTTTACAAACGCCTATTCTGCTCAGGCGCTTGAGAAAGTAACAAATTAATGTTTAGACTGTAATAAGCACATGATTCATTACAGAATACCTAATGATGACTAGAATATTGAATTTTATAAAGGCAAAGTCAGATGAGGTACATTTTTATAATAGAAGAAATTGGCATCGGAACGTACACTTTTTACAGTGTTTCAATGTTACTGTATAGCTAGTGTTTCAGGGTTGCTTCAGTGTTTCTTTTTGGTTTCATGATATCTTTTTGAGCTTTAAATAGTAGCTTTGATCACTTACGCCTATACCATTATTGCATTATTTGTATTGTTATAAAGTAATCACACCAAATATGCTTATATTAATTTTCGTTTTTAATTTAAAATTGTTTACATTAAGCAATTTGATGCAGGAAAGGTCCGTCCCTTATGTGAAGATCTGAAATGTAAATCGAACCTTCAATCATTTAGTTAGTAAAATGTGTACTTATACCAAGTGACACCAGTAAATTGGGGTGCAATGTAAAATTAATAGCTTAATTGGTATTCATTTGGCATTGCCTGTGTTATCATGCTAAGGGGCCTGTTTCAATAAAGATATCTTAGTCGTTAAGTGGAATGATTATCTTTGTGTCATATTTTCATTATTTGGCAAAACTTTAATATGAAATAAATTCTCGCTAAGTGGAATTAATTTTCTTTGTGTCATATTTTCATTATTTGGCACCGATTTTTATATTAAATAAACTCTAGCCTGTATTAAAGATAAAAACAAAACAGAAAGAAACGAAAAAAAAAAGACTTTATGCCATCTATGATGCTAATACAGATTTTAAATTTTCAAAGTTACGATTAAAACATTTTATTGAAACTGATCCCAGGTGTTCTATCAAAGGTGATTATACAGCACACTTGTGCTCTATATGCAATGAAATTTGCAATCACTGTGCTAGTTTTGTTTTCCCTCTTACTGTGTATACTGCATTACTACTTAGTTGATAATTACATGTATGTTGTCCTGTGTTAAACATTAAATAATATTTGTTTTATATCAGGGTTTAGATAATTAGAGTGGTAATTTGTTGTTATATCATTGTGTGATCTACGTTATATTTGAACATTTTTTCTCTTTAATTCACCTTCTCTAAACTGTGATCTTATTTGGTTGTATTGATTTTATTTAGATTTCGTTTTATCATGAATACATAATATTAAATATTATGTTACCATACTTTTTATCTTTATTTCTACTGCATTATTTTCTCATATTTTTTGTTTCAAAGAAATCCATACGTTGCTTTTATTCACATATTATGTTTACATACTCTCAGTTTGAATACCTATTAAATATAAAAAAATTTTTTTAATGCATTCATGCTTCTTCATAAAGTGCACGTGCTTGAGAAACTTATAAACCTCACAGTTTTAGAAAGTAAATGAATGATATCTCAAACAGTAAATTATGGACATTTAAACGGCATGACATCTGCAGCAAAGTTATGTTCTAATCCGCTTTTCATTATTTTATTTTTTTAAAGATATGGCATTTCTTAGCATTGGTGTCGTCGGCCGCGTCATAGTTAAAAGAACATTCAACCTTAACTCAAAAAACGTTCATGGTGTACTCATGCAACTATGTAAATTTGTTTCACTCGTATATCAAGGCCCATAAATCTGACTTCAATAATTATCATGTTATTACCCTCGTTAAACTGAAAAAACCCCAGACGACCATAGATGTTCGCTCCGCGGCCTTCCTGTATTAAAGACCAGCAAATAAGGGAATTGAATGAGATAAAATGAGATTGTCGGCGTATTTCTGCGGATCTTATGGCACCAGGAACCGAAAGATGTATATCTAAAAATGGTTGCTTTTGTTTACTGTTCATAATGACACTCCAGTTCGGTTCAAATTTGGTTCGGTTCAAGTCAGGAGAGCCATCAAAAGTGCTTCTAAAAAGCCAGTGCTTCTTCAGCAGTGTGCTTCACTCCTTTGGCCCGCATTGGGAGCCTAAAGTGCCCCCCCCCCACCCCAAAAGTCTATATCAGCATATGTATGTAGTTTTGATTAGTTTCAATTGATTGTAATCAGGATTGATTAGATCCTTTTTATAGATTTATAAGCTTATAGCATATTAGAGTTTCACGAGGTGTATATTTGTGTAACATTATCATTTTTGAAGCAACTGAACATTTATTAATTGCAACACTGTTGTAATTGGATTTGACCGTTTTAAGTAAGACGTGTTGGGACTTGCCTGAATAGTTTAGCAATGCCCGCTTTTTTAACCATTATAAATTTTAATTAAACAGTTAAGCAATTTGCTGATAAGAATCCTTTTTTTCAAAAGGTATTTTTATTTTTGAATTACTTGATTTGTTACAAATGTTTGGTTTATAAATATGAATATACAATAGCTTCAGCAAAAAATCTTACGAATGGCTATTTTTTACAAAACAAGATACCTGTTGTTTCAGCATTAATCATGCTTGTCATGGCGTTCTTTGAAAAGTCACATTTGCAATACTTTTATAGCTGACAAAACCAGTGCTCTTCTATGACTAACGTTATTTATATTCATGTTATCTGTGTTCTAATTTCTGATCTTCAAACATTGTAAAAAAATGTATTGTTGTAATTTTAAGATGTTTATTATTCTTAACCTGAACTGAATGTCACAAATAAATGTAGAATCGTTCCGAAATGCGTTTGTGTTAAAATTCAAAATGCAATATTACCCATTTTTTATGTGAATAAAAAGATCGTTGGCCCTAAAGATTTTCTGGCGGATTATTGGATCTTAAAGCTGCACTCTCACAGATTGAACATTTTGACAACTTTTTCATTTTTAGCTCGACTATTCAAAGAATAAGGAGAGCTATACTACTCACCCAAGCGTCGGCGTCGGCGTCACACCTTGGTTAAGGTTTTGCGTGTAAGCACACATAGGTTTATATCTCAGCAACTACTTGAGGTATTGCATTGAGACTTTATACAATGGTACTCAACCATCCAACCTACCTAATTAACTAAGTTAGATAACTCTAGTTAGTTTGCATTTAATGCAAATAATAGGCCTTTATTAATAGACTTAGAAATTCTGGTTAAGGTTTTGTGTGCAAGCACACATAGGTTAATATCTCAGCAACTACTTGAGGTATTGCATTGAGACTTTATACAATGGTACTCAACCATCCAACCTACTTAATTAACCAAGTAAGATAACTCTAGTTTGCATTTAATGCAAATTATTGCCCTTTATTATGTTACTTAGAAATCCTGGTTAAGGTTTTGCGTGCAAGCACACATTGGTTAATATCTCAGCAACTACTCGAGGTATTGCAGTAAGACTTTAAACAATGGTACTCAACCATCCAACCTACTTAATTAATCAAGTAAGGTAACTCTAGTTTGCATTTAATGCAAATAATTGCCCTTTATTATTTGACTTAGAAATTCTGGTTAAGGTTTTGCGTGTAAGCACACATAGGTTAATATCTCAGCAACTACTTGAGGTATTGCATTGAGACTTGATACAATGGTACTTAACCATCCAACCTACTTAATTAACCAAGATAGATAACTCTAGTTTGCATTTAATGCAAAACAATTGTCCTTTATTATTCCACTTAGATATTCTGGTTAAGGTTTTGCATGTAACCACGTTTAAGTCAATATCTCAGCAAATATATCATGTATTGCATTGAAACTTTAGATATGTATTCCCAACTATCTAATCTACTAAATAAATGAAGTAAGATAACATTTTTTTTGTATATAATGCAAATTATGGGCCTTTAATATTTGACTTAGAAATTCTGGTTAAGGTTTTGCATGTTGGCACACATAGGTTAATATCTCAGCAACTACTTTATGTATTGCATTGAGACTTTATACAATGGTACTCAACCATCCAATCTACTTAAATAACCAAGTAAGATAACTCTAGTTTGCATTAAATTCAAATAATGGCCCCTTTTTTATTCGACATAAAAATTCTGGTTAAGGTTTTGCATGTAACTACTTTTAAGTCAATACCTCAGCGAATACATCATGTATTGCATTGAAACTTTACACACAGGCTCCCAACCATTTAACCTTATTTAATCAAGTAAGATAACTCTATCTTTCATATTATATAATTTTTGCCCCTTTATCATGTTACTTAGAAATTCTGGTTAAGGTCTTGCATGTTGGCACACATAGGATAATATCTCAGCAACTACTTAATGTATTGCATTGAGACTTTATACAATGGTATTCAACCACCCAATCTAATTGAATAACCAAGTAAGATACCTGTATTTTGCAAATAATGGCCCTTTATTATTAGACTTAAAAATTCTGGTTAAAATTTTGCATGTAACCACATTTATGTTAATATCTCAGCACATTATGTATTGCATTGAAATCTAATCTTACAGTGATCCATGCATGTTTCGCCAAAACTTTTCAATCCTTACACTGAAAAGCGGCGGAATAGTCGAGCGCGCTGTCTCTGTGACAGCTCTTGTTTGTCTTGGAACCCAATTTCTGCGAAAATCCATGGAAAATATATATAAGACTGCTGACAAAAAATAAGAACGCAGATTTTTATATTTAAGTTCAAAAAATGATGTTTCATGCATTTTTCTTAAACCGTTAGTACGCCACTAAACATTGTTTTTCGAACGAAAATATGAAAATCTACGATCTGATTTTTTGTCAGCAATCTTATATCATTAGTTTGCAGATATTTATGCAAAAATCTGCTCTTTCCAAGACAAAAAAATAAACAGTTGTAAAATGGTAAATCTTTGAGGGTGCAGCTTTAACTATTACGCTAGATTCAGATTGTATCACATGCTATACCATTTTCGGTTTATTATGACGGTCACGTATTTTTGGTATAGCACATGTGTTATATAACATTGATTTCTATTGGTCAGAAAATATATCACTCCACATGTTTGTAAACAGATTAATTTGAAAGTGTTTCTTACATAAATAAGAAATATTCCAGCATTTCATAAATACATTCTTATTTGTTTTTATGATTAAGATTTATTTTAAATCACGTAGTTATTTTTCCATTTAAATCGTAGAGGAAAAACCGTGATATTTTTTTTTATTTCATGCAAAATATAAAAGAAATTAGAAACTCTGAATGTAAGTATTTAAACAGGAAATGGCGTCGCGAACATATTACAATTTAAAACGTCATCCAACCGGCCTTGACGTTTTAATTCAACAAAAAAAATAGCTAAATATAGTTTTTATGTTGAAATTCTTACGGGATATCATTTAAATAGTCATTTTACTTATTAAACGAACTAAAACGATAAGATGTATATTTTGTATTTAATTCTTTCGTGTATAACAAAGGCTGCTTGACTTACCTATTCCCTAACTATGTATTATATGACTAGACTCGTTACATATCGTATGGTACATTTACTTAGCATTAATGGTATTAATAAATAAGTCAATACGCCAATGTACTTCATTTAAAGCGGGTTATGCTATTTAATTTAGAGGAATGAAACAAAATAAACTGTTCAATACAATATAAATTTGCCGAACGAAGTTAAAAAAATCGTTATTTCCGCCTATTACAGGTTGAAATTAATAAGAAATCAACATGTTTTTGGGATTTAAATCTTATAACGAAGGAACCAAAAGCTACTTTTGAACATTTAGAAAAAAAAGTATGATAACCTCCCTCGCCGTATATTACTATCCTTCCAGCACTGTAGGCGTTTTGATTTTAATTTTTTTTCTGGTCGAGCTATATTTGCTTTGTCAATGGGTATACTTGTGCGGTTTCATCGAAATGTTGTTGCTGTTTTTTTGCAATTTTGCAAAACGGAACACCGACTAGTTGTTTCAATCAACTTTGTGATTCTTATTTTTCTCTTTATGAACCTATTTAGGACATTAATGATATAAACCGCGCAAAAAATATGATAAGTTATGCAATAATTAAATTATTTAAAACGTTAATGCCAAGAAAATTTGATATACCAAATGGTTGTGCATTTTGGAAAAGAAACAGAAGAAAAAATCACTCGTAAAAACTAGATTATCGAATGGTTTATTGCGGACATTGGAGTAAATGCAGTAAAATCACGTTCATTCATGTAAGATGTGTGAAAAAATGGCTGAGGCGTCCGCAGGAATAACCTGCGGTACATGGACGCCTCGCGATTTGAGTTGAGAAAACTTTAAAAGGCACCATGCGGGATCGTCGAAATTTTGAATGCTATACGGATGCAGCTGACCCCTGTGATATCCTGTGTGACCGTGGCATAAGAACCAACCTTAATGGTCTACATCAACAGGGGATGGGTTAGGGCAACCTTAACGGTCTACATCAACAGGGGATGGGTTAGGGCAACCTTAACGGTCGTCATCAACAGGGGATGGGTTAGGGCAACCTTAACGGTCGTCATCAACAGGGGATGGGTTAGGGCAACCTTAACGGTCGTCATCAATAGGGGATGGGTTAGGGCAACCTTAACGGTCGTCATCAACAGGGGATGGGTTAGGGCAACCTTAACGGTCTACATCAACAGGGGATGGGTTAGGGCAACCTTAACGGTCTACATCAACAGGGGATGGGTTAGGGCAACCTTAACGGTCTACATCAACAGGGGATGGGTTAGGGCAACCTTAACGGTCTACATCAACAGGGGATGGGTTAGTTACTATTGTAATCCATTCATTTTTTTTTTATGTTCACACTTCGCGATCTTCTTGTAGTGTAGTTCGATGAAAGAATTCTGACTTTGTAAACAGTCCATATACATCCGAGTTTGTTTTCGATAGAAAATGGATGAGGTGTTCCGAATAGGCCTCTCACACGTATGCATCAATGGCGGATGCGTATTTCTCCCACGGATGGCATAATTCATAATACTTCTTGTTCAATGGTTATTCAATTATTATCTATTCAGATTAGTTTTGCATGATTCATGCTTAGGGAATGATAAAAAAATCAAATTTAAATTGACACAATCGGATATTTGTTAAGCGTGACCAAAAGCAAGAAAACAACAACATGGATAATTAAAACAGTATTATTATATAACTGATCACACAGGGAATGGAAGACAGTGTGTATAGTCACAAAAATGATAAAATGAAATATTTAAATACAACTCTTGCTAATGCATGATAAAATACATGTGACAAATTAATGAATATGCCCTAATCTTAATACATAAATCACTTAAAACATATATAAACAGCAAACACATTTTAAAGCACCACTCTCACAGATTGACAGTTTTGACTGTTCTTTTATTTGTTTGTCTCAGAATCTGCTTAGTTTGGCATCAATGCCTTCAATTCAACCCTATACGATAACTCACAATAGAACAGATCTAAATTATTTGGACAACTGCTGAAAAACTATTTTTCTTAAAGCGTTAGTGAAGCATTTAGTCATAAAACATCAGTTTTGAACGTAAATATTAAAACTGCGATCTGATATTTTTGTCAGCAGTCTTATGTCACTGGTACCATATTTTTACTCAATTTTTGGCTCATTCCAAGACACGTACAAAAAATGTCAAAATAGAATGCAGATTAAACATCTAAAATATATCATCAATATTTTCTTCACAAGTACATAATAATGCATATTTTTTTCTGGTGTGTGTGTGGGGGGGGGACTTTGTATAAAGCTGGATAAGCTATTAGAAAGGTTGTCTTTTTCATATGCAAGACATTTGATTGGGCAACAGTTATTATTGGAAAAGTATATTGACCAATAAATAAACATTTTTACTATCTGTGAGTAAACCAATGAATTAACAAGTCTTATTTAATCGATGGCAGGTGTGTAACTGAGATAATTTAGTATGACAGTATTCTAGGAAAAATGTTTTTAAAATTACACGTATGATATCCAAATCATATAAAGGCAGGCAAAATGGTACATATAAGGAAACATGGAAATGTATCAACGTTAAAATGGATGTGCATACATCTATGCATGCGTGATTAACCATTTGCTTGACAGGTGGAGGGAACGTTGAATAAACACATGATAAAGTTGTCAACAAAGCCGTCAGTTGTTTCAATATGCTTTCTGATTTATACCTATATGAACTCGTCCGTAAGGAGAACGAAGTACTCCTTTAGGCAAAACAGACCCATTTTTTATATCATTTAATGTGACACTCTTATTCAAAATCAAAACATATTCATGTATAACAAACATAATTTTTGAGTGATACACCTTAAACTACATACTTAATAATGCATTTATGGGAAATTATAATTACAGATAACAAGATTGTAACCGTGTATTTAATAGCTGAAAACGCAATCTTTTTTTTAAATGATTGATGAGTGCTAAAAGATTTACTGTGATCTACTATATTCTCATAAGGAAGAAATACAATGTTTTCTGCACATCCCTTTTAAATCAAACTCGGTATCCTTCATAAAACCATTGTTTTCGACATCTTTTCATCCTTATCAGTATATCAAAACAATTGTATCAATTGCGGTAATTCTTAATTGGGAGTAAGAGTGCATTTTTAAGGAACAACAATTTTCAAGGTATATGAGGTTATTAGCGTATTCTACATTAAATGGTGAAAATAACACGTATGATAATAAAAGTCACAAAAGTTTAGTCAAAATAATTTTAAAAAAGGGAAGTAACTCAAATAAATCAAGGAAGATTTATGGAACCTTTATATAATATACCGAATGTGTTGTTTGTACTATTTCGTTTAATCCGACATAACACAATTTATCTGGTTTCTGCATGCTATAACAACCCGAAAAGGTATACTCTATTATTATCCCTATATTTTTGAGGTATTTCGGAGTTTTTGCACATTTTTTTCGATTCGAAATTTACTGGGGTTGTCTACCACGTAAATCCCAGTGAGTCTAAAAATAGCATCGCTATATTTATCTGTACCCATAAACAGATATGATTTAAACCAGGAAACCATTATGCGGTATTTTTTTCTGAAATCAGATGATACCGCAACATGATTGATGCGTTTATTCGTTTATGCATGTAAAACTATGTATTATCGTATTGACAATACTAGGCTTGATTTGAGGAAACACTGCATTTGCCGATTTTTAAAACATCTGTCTAGTCCCTTTAACTTGAACTTCATACTCCAAAAATTGCATAACATATAAAAACGAATTAACAAGCTGATAAGAAACAACGCATTACCAGAAAACACACTCAAAACATCTACGTATGCACACGAGTTTGTATGTTCTTCTGATGGATGGAATCTACCCGTATAACATTATTTAGGGTATGCATTTAATGAGTATGTCCTACTAAGGCAGGTTTTTTTTTCTTGTCCAAGAACACCAATTAGCACAGTACTGCTTTCTATAAACTCTCAAACGCGACGTGTTACAACTCCCTCAGGTCTTGGAAAACTTTCCGTTAGAACATCCAAGGCAGACAACCGCCTGTCAAGTATCACTGGAACAACGTTCCTCGCTTCACTTCGAACTGGTCCGAATTCCCTTTGTATTTCCCGGAAGTCATCTACAAATACATGAATTTGAGACGATGCTTTTCAATACCGCTGATCCCAATCTTAACAATATAACTTAATTTAAAAAATTGTGTGAGATTTAATTAACTTTTAAGAAGTTGAAAAAAATCGTGTTTGCCCACAGTGCTCAATTGTTTTCATGTTAAATGTGGTCCGAATTTGATCAAACTACACTATATCAAAGATTACACCCTACCTAATCCTTGCATTCTCGAGGGTTGGGTATTGGAGGCTAAACGTTCGGCAGTTGATAGAAGACTAGAAATACTGGGGTCACCACCTATTGCGGGGTCTGGTCCAAATAGAATCATAGGCACTGGAATACCCCCACCATCTCTATTGATACGACGGGCAGTAGTCCCGCCTGTTTGCCTTTGTTGTTGTGGTAGTGAAGTTTGGGGTTGCAGTAAGGGACCAGTTTCTGGGGGTAGTAGAATTGGTGGCTCTCCGGCGAGTATGTCATTTATACCCTGTGGACCAACCAATAAATTCAAATCTGGCTGAGCAATTAGTGTCGCTAAAACGTCATCCGCAAGTCCAAAATTTAAATTCGACGCTGTACCGTTTTGTAAAAATTGTCTGCCAGCAGATCTTACGTCGTTCACACGTGAACCTCCCAAGGTGCCCTCTCTCGCGAGATTTGATCCTGTACCACGTCCCCGGTTATTTGTGGTACCAACGGTCTGCACTAGTCGCTGGTCAGCAGGTCGAAGTTCCGGAAGTATGATTCTCCCAGCTTGCAACAGACGAGGAAGAAGTCGTGGATCCACGCACGAGCACTGGCATGGTAAGACACAATTTCCTGTAGGACACTGACCCGTGCACCTAAAACCATGTAGAACAATAATTATTTTGTTGTCCTGTTAACGCAGTGGTTAGCGCACTCGCTTATCACCTAGGCGACCCGGGTTCGTTACCCGGCCTGGGCGCATGCGAGTTTGGTTTGTGGTCATCAAGCCGGTCAAGTGGGTTTCCTCTGGTAACACCGGTTCTCCCCACAGCACAAGACCTCAATCTCGCGTAACATTTTGCCAACGAGAGTGATTAATATAATGCTGTAATAATTTGTTTCACAATCTTTGTAAAATATTTAAGTTTAAACAAATACTTATTTTGTAAATGTATTTATAGATTGATAGTGAATATGATATTTGAATATTCAAACAATTGTTCATTTTTCACTGACCTGTAAGCTTCTCTTGTGGGTCTATTGGCAGGCCATGTAAAACATCTAACAGTTCTAGGTCTCTCACACGTTCGCATCAATGGCGGATGTGTATTTCTCCCGCCAATGACCTGACCTTGAACTTCACCCGCTACATTGATTTCCTGTGTACGCATGTTTTGCTGGTTCCCGGCTGGCATAACGCGTCTTAATCTGCCCGTACGTGGATCAAATGTGAGTCTACCGTGTCGCATTAATCTTCGAGCTCTCTCTGCGCGGACTATTTGAACAAGCGGCTGTGATGTTGGTAGAGGGACCTGAAAAAACCCACAACGAAATAGGTATCATGAATTGTGATCTAATATATTCTGTAAAGTAAAGTACTAGTCATATTAAAATTAAAGATATTGTGATATGCATTTTTTTGGCAAATATTTATTAAATGTGTTTTTTTTTTACTTGTATCTCATTGCAATGCGAAAGAAACAAGAAAACAATAAAACGCTTAGCATTAGAATTATAAGATTCAAGATTCAACTCATTTATTAAGTAATTTGAAAACAAACGTATTATTATTACCATCATCATCATCATCATCATCATCATCATCATCATCATCATCATCATCATCATCATCATCATCATCATAATATCATCATCATCATCATTATTATTATTATTATTATTATTATTATTATTATTATTTTATTATTATTATTATCATTTTTATTATTATCATTATTATCATAATAATAATAATAATAATAATAATAATAATAATAATAATAATAATAATAATTATTATTATTATTATTTTTATTATTATTATTATTATTATTATTATTATCACCATGATTTTTTTATTATTATGATTATTATGATTATTTATTTATTTTATTATTTTTTATTTATTTTTTTGGTATTTGTTTTAATTTCAAAATCGTGTACCTGGTTTCCAATCCCAGCAAGCGGCTGCTCTAGCTGTTCTAACGTTGATTGGGTAATTCCAGCGCCTTGGCCAAATCCAGCTCCTTGACGTAACCCCGTCCTTTGTCCTATTTGGATTGCACGAAAGTTCCCCACACTTTGGCCGAGGTTTCCTGCCCCTTGACCAATGTTTCCTGCTCCTTGACCGAAATCCCCAGGAACTTCACCCTGTCCGAAGTTTCTTGGCCCTTGAACAAAATCTCCGACTCCTTGTCCAAAGTTCCTTACCTCTTGACCTAAGTTCATTGCACCTTGACGTAAGTTTCCTGCACCTTGGCCGAAATTTCCTCGACCTTGACCTAAATCTCCTGCGCTTTGTCGGAAATTAACTGCACCTTGGCCAAAGTTTCCTGCATCCTGAACTGGACCAAAGTTTCTAATTCCTTGACCGAAATTGCCTACTCCCTGACCAACTGGGCCTTGCTGAAATCTCTGTCCGCCGTTAAAAAATCCTCCCTGTTGACCTAAATTTCCACCACCTTGACCTAAGTTTCCTCCCTGTTGACCGAAATTTCCAGCACCTTGTCCAAAGTTTCCTCCCTGTTGACCGAAATTTCCACCACCCTGACCAAAGTTTCCTCCCTGTTGACCGCGATTTCCACCACCTTGACCAAAGTTTCCTCCCTGTTGACCAAAATTTCCACCACCCTGTCCAAAGTTTCCTCTTTGTTGACCGAAGTTTCCACCACCCTGTCCAAAGTTTCCTCCCTGTTGACCGAAATTTCCACCACCCTGTCCAAAGTTTCCTCCCTGTTGACCGAAATTTCCACCACCCTGTCTAAAGTTTCCTCCTTGTTGACCGAAGTTACCTTGCTGTTGTAAACGTTGATTTTGAAACTGTCCAAATGTCACAGGAACTAGTGTTAATAATATCACAGCTATTAATTTGTAGTATGTCATTTCACGTCGCATATATGAAGGCATTTTTCTTCCAATTAGGAAAGCAATTTTCCTTTTAAATCATTTATCTGACAAAAAAGACTAAGTGAACCAACTGTATGAAATTTGACACGAAACGGTATGACCTTTCTACCTTTGTCATGTATAATTCTTAAATGAGTCGCATCGTCAGTTAATATAAGGAGGTTTGTCAACAAGATTAATTATAATGCTGCCTCTTCTTTGAAATAATCTGAGTGACTGCACAATTCAAAACTTAGTATTCCATTCAACGAATTAATCAGAATTGTATTTGGTGTATAATATGATATTATTAACAACAAATTACCAATTTAAGTCCATTTCCTGAATTGCCCTAAATTCACTATCAAAACCTGCTTAAATCACAATTTGCAAACATAGTATAACCGTGATTGACCGTACTGGTACATGTACCTATAATCGTGTCCGAAATGAATTAATTATCATTTTTTTATCATATCTATCAATTAATGCATGTTTATTGCCATAACTGCTTGTTTGACAACCTGGCCAATCAGCGGCGCCCAACTCACTCGCCCGTACGACACGTTAGTATTCCGGAGCGCTGTATAAAATACACTGATTATGGCATATTACGATCATATGTGTCAATTATTTAGCTGGTATAGTTTTGAAAGACGCCTTTTTTGCGCCGTTTTAGGTAATTGAGACACAATTAAGTGTTGTAGTATATCATACTGTTTTTCTTTGTTAGATATAGTATATTTATCTGGTTTTAAGTGGTGTTGTTTAGTGTATTATGTTATGTGTGAGTTTGGTAAGTGGTCAACAAGCCGGGCAAGTGGGTTTTCTCCCGTAACTCCGGATTCCCCCACAACACAAGACCGTCCTCTCGCGTAGCATCGTGCTAACGCGAGAGACTATGTATAAGTTATTATAAATTTCTTTACAACCGTTTTAAGTATATAATGTTTAAAGCTGCACTCTCACAGATTGAACGTTTTGACATTTTTTTTTATCTTTGAAAGAGCAAATGTTTGAGAAAAGGCATGGAATCCATTGATATAAGACTGCCGACAAACAATCAGATCGCAGATTTTCATAGTTACGTTCAACAAATGATGTTTTATACGTTTTTCTTAGTAACGCTTTTACCCATAAAACATTAATTTTCGATAGGAAATATGAAAATCTGTTACGCATATTTACGCAAAAATGGCTCATTTCAAGACAAAACATTAACAAAATGTTCAAAACGGTCAATCTGTGAGGGTGTATCTTTAAACCAAGCATCGAGGATGTCTTAGAGCGAAACAACGACAAAAATATTATGAGGTGTTATATGGGTTAAGAAGTTATTGAATTTTAACCATTTGTACCCAACTCATCTCTATCAACTCAACTTGTTCAATTATTTGCGTTAGACATTTACACATGGTTATAAATAATACAACTTATGTAAAGGCATGAATTTAAGCAATATCAAGCAGTTTTTTTGCAGAAGGGGAAACAATATTTTTATGGAGAAATGGAAAAAGTACTAATTTAAGATGTTTGCATAGTAAAATGATTTTGGTTGTTTATTCAGTGATTTTTTTTCAGATAACAAGTTTTGCTTTATTGGCCACGTGTCATAATATCATTTTATGTATTTATTGGCTCTTAAGTCTGAATATTTTGCGAATATGAATGGAAAGTGGTTTTTACAGTCAATCATCCTTTTAAGTTTTGGTATATATATGTATCGGACACGTCCAATGTGTAAATCATGTGATAATATCCTAAATTCACTTAACAAATGTTTCTTGATTTCCCCCATTACAATGTATTTTTTAACCAACAAAGAGCTTTACTGCACAGAGTTTCTTAATCGGACATCTCAACAAATCAGGAAATATCGTAAAATAACTTGTAAAAAGTGTACGATGTATCTACTCTCCAAATGCTTCGGCGGTGGTGGTCATGGTGGCGATGCTGGTGATGGTGGTGGTGGTGCTGTTATGATGATGATGATAATGATGATGACGGCGACGACAACAACGACGACGACGACGACAATGATGATAATGATGATGATGATGATGATGATGATGATGATGATGATGATGATGAGGTGGAGGATGACGATGATGATGATGATGATGATGATGATGATGATGATTAAATTTTACCATTTTATATTTAAATTTTTCTCGAAGTGATATACCCTGATATAAGTCGTTTTGTTTCAGAACCCGGTTCTCCAAAAACAGAGAAAAAAAGCTAAGCCTGCCTACCAACCCTACTTTGTGGATATGTTAGTGGAAACAAAGAACTGTTATTTGGCCTTATGCATACTTATGCTAGTATATATTCTATGTAAATTGTCAAATCAGAACTTTAAAGTTGTTACGCCAACATTATGTAAATAATTTATTGAACGGAATAATACATTCATCACAAAAACTGTATGTTTCACGCTATTTATTCTCAATTGTTTCTGGGAGGAATTAGCACAGCCTGCCTCGAACCCGATGTACATCAAACTTTTCAGAAAGGTACCGGTATTACCACAGCACATGTTTTTGTAAAGTAGATTGCAGTATAAATATATACAATAAATAAAGTGAGAAGGTTTTAATTGAATGACAAAGTTTTGGAACGTTTTTTTTAAATTAAAAACTCTTGGTACATTTGGACAACCATGTATGTTTGTGCATAGAGATACCATCTTTAGGTAATGCACAAACGTAACGGATAAGTGGCCATGGCACCTTCAATTTATCTAGTTTCATCTCCTTAAGATACACATGTAATCATTAAGTTCATGTGTAGATAGTTCGCTGTCAAATTAACACAGCAGACGCCGCTGTTTATTCAATACGAACAAGGACGTTACGAAACTGACCACGCCCCATTCAGAACGTACAAACTGACCGAAGACCATGCCCAAATCACATTCACCTTCACATAGACAACCCCTCAATCAAGACGTACATATTGACCGTTAAACAATACACACACAGAAGTGCACATTCACCGTTAGACCACAACCCAATCAGTAACCGTTGGAACACGCCCAAATTAGAACGTACTCGTTGGCCGTAAGGCCACGCCCAAATTGGTGCGTACATATACATCTTTAGACCACGACCCATTTATGACGTACACATTGACCGTGAGACCATACCCCAAATAGAAAGTACACATTGACTGAAAGACTCCACCCCCCCCCCTTCTCCACCCCCCCCCCCCAAAAAAATAAAAAAAATAAAAATAAAAAAAATGAATAAAAAAAAATAAAAAAAAATAAATAAATAATTATTAAAATCAGGACTTACAAATTAACAGTTTGACCGTGCCCCTTTCATGACGTACTCAATGAGTAAAACATCGTTGTTAATTACCCGAATAAGTTTGAATACCGTTTAAACATCGGCGGTGGATATATCGTTAAACTGAAATGTTACAACATGGACCTCTTATTTACAATTTTAACCGCTTAGGTGATGTCAGAATTAAATAAAACCATAAAATAATTAACCGACAAAAGAACTAGGCATGGGTCTCCTTAGGGTTGTCTTGTGGCCTCATGGGTCTCTGAAACTTAAGTCGTTAACAGTTTTATATAATTGGCAGCAGTAGACAATTGTATAAATTGGTTGATTGTTTAGCTTGGTCAAAGTTAGCCAAAACGTTTTTTGATTGGCCAATATTTATCCAATAATATCTTTCATCTAATCAAAATAATTTAAACGTCCAAACCTACCAAAGATATCCAAGTTTTATTTAATTGCCTGCAGATTTTTATCTCGTATTTGCCCTTTACATAAGACCTGCCTGGTTCGTTATGAATGCAAAAACGACAATAAACAGTTCATATCAGGCTAAAACCCTAAAAATACACCTATTGTTACATACAAATGGCTATAAATGTCATCACTCAATGCAGTAAAATAAGTATAAATAATATTAATGTCTGGATTTACAAATGTTAAAACTGCAAAAGTCATTGATATGTAAAGTCAATATTTTCATTTAGCAATATAATATATACTTGCGTGTCCAAGCATTCTGTGTTGATACTCGTCAGCCTCTAAAACGAAACTACCATAAACAAGTAAATACCAAAAAAACCCAATAAAATAAAACAAATGAGGGAAAACCAATGTTTCTAAAGTATAAGGATGTAACACTTTGTTCTCCTCCACATACACATATATTTATATATGTTTGATATTAAAGTTTCAATAACATAAAAAATATTCATATTTAGAAAATCTGTATTATTATGTCCAATATATTTTGTAATGCCTCATTATGTTGTATTGTATATGTACCCATGCTCTTTTTGTCATGTACTTATGACATTAGAGATATTAAATAAACTTGGAAACTTGGAAACTAAACCGCTTAAGACAAGTCTTTGAGACTGTTTGTAATACTCCGGCTTCACCATTCGTAAAAACAGTAAGTTCTGATTTGTCCGACTTTATGCTTCCATACCCGTATTTGTGCACGCTATCATTAGACCGTTTTCGGATTTATATCCCTGTTTCAGCGCAGCTAGCTACATTGTCAACCACAGTAGCCATATCATATCACAGATTTCGTTTGAAGAAATATCTCTGATCCACAACACTCTCGTTTCATCCTTTATAGTTCGGTTATATACAGTGAAAAAAATCAGCCTTCTTGATCTCCTTGCCGGGTCCCTATATTACATTTAAATAACGCAGTGACCGTTATCAGGAATTAAATGTATTCCTTTATGCCACGTCTCACCATTTATGTTTTTTTTTTTCGTAACTCTGGATACAGTATTTGGCGTCGACATACAATCAATAGAACCTACCTTTATCTTTAGAAATAAATTTCTTAACCATTGCTTGGACACAAAATATATTCGCCATTGCAAAATAGCCGAAACGAGGTCCTAACTCGTCAATGTCAGCCTTACTAGAAAATATCTTATACATGACATTAATAATAGACTTGTAATTCATGTGATCCTTAAATTGTTGAACCATTTTGACAGCAGCCTCCTCTAGGTCCTTTTTGAAACACATACTCATTGACTCACGGTCCGGATTATCCGGATCTACCGCGCTATATATTCTGACCACTGATGCTACCGGACTCGGCGAGGTTGTCGGGTGAAATGCCAGTCCTATGCTAATTATAAAGCACTATATGAGGAGCAGGTTTCTGATAAGGAGACGAGCGATTTTCCTTCCGTTCTAAAACATTTAGAAGGCCACTGGTTGCAGCATTCGGTGGGTGGGTATGTAAGGGAAAACATTGTTATTTGTCGTTATTTAGGGACAACAGTCGATCAAATTCTGACTAGATAACATACAACATAGTTTGTTGACACTTACTGCATTGTATGTATAACAACTGGCGGCTGAGCTATGTGAATAAATTACATTTTGTGGGGTCGACAAGGAAGTGGCTACTAATTCCCCAGTTTTCAGTTTGTGTATACCACGTGATAAATTACGTCATATATGCTACGTCAGAAGGCAACATTTTGAATAAATTATAGACTTAAATCAAAGATAACTTTTCTTTTACTACACCAAATTAAATAAAACAAAGGGCAGTCTATGCCACTCAAAGAGCCCCGACTTCGTTTTATTACCGAAGTTTGATTAGATGATTAGTTTCCTCAAACACTTCAACAAACCTGTTTCAAATATAATGTTTTGACAGTGCTCCGTCAGACGGCCATATTGTGAAAAGGTTTTTCGAAGTGTTTGAAGAAATTAGACTCTCGATCAAACTGTGGTAAAACAACCGAAGGTGGGGCTCCTTAAGAAGGGTAGACTTCGCTATGTTTCACATAAAATGGTGAAGAAATAGTGAAGTTATCTTTGTTTTAAGTCTTCATTCGAAGCAAATATTGCCCTCCGACGTAGCATTTATGACGCAATTTATCACGTGGTATATACACATTGGTTTTGAATGCGCCAGAATACCCCCGAAACATGGCACAAGACTGCTGAAGTTTCCGGTCATGTGATACTTTGAAAACGTCCCAGCATGCAATGCGATATTTTGGCGATATTTTTAACTGAGGAAGTGTGGCCACGTAGCTATTAATTGAAAACCCCATTTATTTATTTTTATCTGTACACTTATTAAAGATTTTTGTTATTTCGTATGTACAAAATGTTGTTTCTTAAAAACGAAATAACGTAATACGAAATAAAAATAAATGTCGGATGTCACTTTAGAGACACCGCAAATTTGAGCTCATTTTGACGCACGATTGATTGAAGCTGAAAGGGCCACAATTTATGTTACACTTGATTTTCATAATTTAATAGATTATTTAGTTGAACTTATTTTACTTAAATGATTTAAACGAAAAAGAAAATGATTTGTAAACAGTTAAAAATATTAACTATATTTTTGCGCTCTTTTAACGGGGGAATTTGTGGCCACGTAGCTATTAATTGGAAAAAAATATTTATAAAGGTTTAAACTTTTAACTGTTAATTGTTTTTTGTGTTTTTGTTTTGTTTTGATAATTAAGAAAAAAAAATTAGTAAAACATGATAATGCATTAGAAAATAATGTGTTTATAAAAAGTGCAATCCTTTAACAGTTCACGCCTCTTTTTATCATGACAATGCTATTTTTGATGACACGTTGACGTCTAACATATGTTTTATACACCAAAGGTGAGTGAAATATTAACGTGAATATTTCAGTGGTCAGGCATCTTATTAAACTACATGTAGTGTACATTAAGCGGTCAGTAAACCACTCCTACACATGCTACGAGTAATACAAAATACATGACCTGAAAAGTAATAATAAAATGTGTGTAGTACATGTTTATCTTCACTTCATTTACAACAATACATTTTGTTGTCCTTTCCGATAACTCATTCATCTATCATTGAACACACTTCATCTGGGAAAAAATGAATAGACAAAAATTATAATTTAGATTTGCTTTAATTTTGGCCAAAGTTTCTTGCATGATTATATGAATTTAAACAAAGAAGTATGCAAGAAACATTAGCTTCACCCAAAACTATTTGAATTGTAACTGTTCTCCTTCCGGGGACTTTATTTCCTGGTTGAAGAGTATTCAGGGGTTGAAAAACGAGTTATCGAAAAGAACAATTGTGACAACGAAAGTCAATTGTAAAGCCTGTGTATTCTCATCCCCTTTACGCTTGTCAATCAGAACGCTGTATTGCATGATGTACGTGACTGAATTCATTCATATATTGGGCGTTGACACCAATAATATAAGTCGGTTACAAATTAAGGGCCTTTGACTGTGCAAAAGTGCATGGGAAAGACCAAAAATTGAAACGTTTCAAGAACACTTTTTCGTTTTGAGGAAAACTCTTTTTTCGGGAGTAAAATATACATTCTTCGCGAAATGTTTTGTGGTAATAACGTGTTGACCAAATCTTACAATAGAAAATTTTATCATATTTTTTATCACAAACGATATGCATTTTATCAAAAATGTCTGTCGACAATATAACTATTTTTGTTGTGCCTAATGTTTGTGACCATCAAATCAATAATGTCTTTTGGATATATAATAACTATTTTTCAAAGAAGATAAATATTCAACAAAATAATGAAAACTTATGTATTAATTCATTTCCTGGTTAAACATACATTTTTCATGCTTAAAACAGCTGCGATCACCAAAAAGCCACAATACGATGATGATTGGGTAAGACTGGCTAATTTGACGAATAACAAAATTTTATTGTATAAAAAGCATTTTCGGAAAAATGTAAACGCTTTTTAATGGAATTCTGATTAAATCTTCTTTCGTAAACAGTTGCTCAACTCTAAAAACATTTCTACACATATTGCAAAAGATTTATGTATAAGGCTTGTGAATTTTCGTTTTGGTCATCGATACGACATTTGCAGTGGGTAAGGCCCTTACAGTAATGCAACATCGCTAGTGAAATTTCTGTCGGTGTAAAATTCGTAAAAAGTCTCTGTTAATCAAGCTCATTTTTGTATTCTCATCGCATTTAATAGGCCGATCAGAACGCAGTATTTGTTTGTGTACTTAACGGATTTGGTTCATATTAGTGATGAAACGATTATCGAGTACAATCGATAGTGGTTGTCCACAATATTTGTGGCAAGGGTCGAGTAAATGTTAATTTTTCTTTCAGGTAAATTCTCGTGAAGTTCATTTTAACAAGGGAGGTCACTCTCTTATACAGATGCGGTGAATGTAAACACTTGCTTGAAAACTTAACAAACTCTCCCAAAATTACAAATTGGTTTAAACTGTTTATATATTTCATAAAACTTTCTTCAATAACTTGTCTATATGATGTAGTGGGTCCGGTCTTACCTGTAAATACCGGGAATCCCGGCTCGATGCATTCTGTTTTTGAAGCCTTTTTTGGTATAGTTTGTAATAACAAGGGTTGTAATGTCAGGTGCGTCCATGTTTCCTGGTTCATTGTTTGGGGTGAAAAACGTCCTCGATTCGGTCAATATAACCATTGTTTTCTTTATGTTAAAAATATATTTTTAGAAACGACCTTGTGCACCGAATGAAGAGCACTTGCTAATTAATGATGAGTCTTGTTTCAGATGAAGAGCATGGCCGTATCTATACCTATACTAACGCGTAAGTCGCGATTCACCTACGATAGCACGGAAGCCGTGATTCACCAACGATAACGCAGAAGCCGTGATTCACCTTAGATAACGATGAAGCCGTGATTCACCTACGAAAGCGAGGAAGCCGTGATTCACATTCTATAACGAGGTAGCCGTGATTCATCTACGAAAGCGAGGAATCCGTGATTCACCTTCTATAACGAGGTAGCTGTGATTCATCTACGAAAGCGAGGAAGCCGTGATTCACCTTCTATAACGAGGAAGCCGTGATTCATCTACGAAAGCGAGGAATCCGTGATTCACCTTCTATAACGAGGTAGCTGTGATTCATCTACTGTAAAAAGGTAGCCGTTATTCACCTAAAATATTGCAGAAGACGTGATTCACCTACGATAATGAGGAATCCGTGTTTCACCTACGATAACGCGGAAGCCGTGCATCACCTAAGACAGCGCGGTAGACGTGCTTCTCCAGACGTGATTCACCTACGATAACGAGAAAGCCGAGGAAGCCGTAATTCACCTACGATAACGCAGAAGCCGTGATTCACCTACGAATACGAGGAAGCCATGATTCACATACTATAACGAGGGAGCCATGATTCACCTGCGATAACGAGGAAGCCGTGATTCATCTATTGTAATGAAGTAGCCGTGATTCACCCAAGATACCGCAGAAGACATGATTCACTTACGATAACGAGGAAGCCATGATTCACCTACGATAACAAAGAAGCCATGATTCACCTACGATAACGAGGAAGCCATGATTCACCTAAGATAACGAGGAAGCCATGATTCACCTAAGATAACGAGGAAGCCATGATTCACCTGCGATAACGAGGAAGCCATGATTCACCTGCGATAACGAGGAAGCCATGATTCACCTGCGATAACGAGGAAGCCATGATTCACCTGCGATAACGAGGAAGCCATGATTCACCTGCGATAACGAGGAAGCCATGATTCACCTATAATAACGAGGTGGCCATGATTCACCTACGATCACGAGGAAGCCGTGCTTCTCCAGGGTTGCCACCGAAGTCTTGCACGGCTAGATCATCACAAAAAGCCTCCGATTCAGGCTCAGCGAGCGTGGTAACCTTTTGCATGGTAGGATTGTATACAAGAATGGAGTTTTACACAACTAGTTTATGTTATTAAGCCTGCTAGATATGATGTGAAATAAAATTCACAAATTTGGCGTCCGATTTCGAATCATAATGAACATAGGACAATTCTTTACAAATCTCATTTCCGTTTTCCTGTAATGATGCATTTTCTGCATTAGGCTAAGCAAATTTATTGTTTAGTTTCTCAGCCTCTATATTTCTTTCTCATTTCCTTCATGTTTGTATCAGTTATTTGCCCAAAACTGTATCAACTATTGACCCAAAACAGTCAATAATAAATAAACGAACATCTTCATACGGTGTTTAAGTATTTCAAATGGTGCTTTTTGCGGGGCAATGTAACGCGACCTAAATGCAGTAATTTGTCTGTCGCATACTGTATGCGGCGGCGGGGTGCCTCCATGTCGCAATGTATTCGGCACTCTTTCAGACCATTTATATTTCAAGAGTTAATCTTTTATTTTCTGCGGGTATACAACTTACAGTAATATTTTCATTCATGGCCATACGTTCGCACCTTTTATTGTGATGGCAAAAGGCGTTACTGTATATCATTGATATTATAATAATACACCTATTTATAGAATAGTTAATAATAATATAAATAGACTGAATAATCAATAAACGGAAGGCATAAAAATAATACTAAATAGCTAATTAAAGGCAATTAACTCATTTTTGAAGAATTGTCATTCCAATTTAAAGCTCTTAAAATATAATATTATAACATGTAGTTTTTTTTTCGTCCCACTGCATGTATTTATACAAATAACATTTCCACGGAAATGTAATATAAATCTACCATTTAAACCTTCAAGTTTTGTATTATGATAAAATCCCAGGGTTTCAAATCTTGGGTAAATTTGTACGGGAACTAGCGGTGCTGGTTCTCGAGCCTGGCTCTCAGAGCCACCGCTCGTACGTGTGGTCGTGCATGGTACGAGATCTGTCTCCTCTCTCTTCTGTCTTTCCTTCTGGCTCTATGAGCCTCCATCGTACATGTGTATGTGGTCGCACATGTTTCGAGATCTATAAAAACTTGATTACTTTCTTATCGTTGCCTCCCTTCCCCGAACTTTAGTTTCCCCTTATACCCCCTTCCCTCTTCTTAAATCTCAAAAACTTATGTACTTTCAACCTCTCAACTTCCGCGTCTTATCTCCTTCATCGCTCTTCTTTCCCTGTCACTTCATACTTTCGGCTGTATCTCTCTCATACCTCCAACAATATCTTTACCACATTCTCTTCTCTTTCTTCTCTATCTCAATTCCCTTCAAACTCATATCTCTCTCCCACCACGTTCTTCCCCTCTTTACACTCCAACCTCCCCTGTATATCCTCTCTTTCTCTCCCTCCTGTTTTCCCTTCCCCTTTCTCCCCTCTCTCTTTTCACCCTTCTTTCTCCACTCCCCTTTCTTTCCCCCTCTTTCTCTCCTCTCTTTCTTCCCCTTCTCTCTTACTTCCCTCCTCTTTCTCTCCTCTCTTTCTTCCCCTTCTCTTTTTCCCCTTTTTCTCTCTCCCCTTTCCCCCTCTTTCCCTCCTTCTCTTTCTCTCACCTTTTCTCCCCTCTTTCCCTCCCCTTCATCCCCATTTTCTCTCCCTTCTCATTTTTCCCTATATAAATTTATATTACAATTTTAATCACATAATTTCAATAGAACACAGGCGCGGAAAAACATTTTATTTCATACATTTTGTAAAGGGTGCTTATAACTTATGAACTCCAGACGAATGGTAAAAGACACTTTGAATATATGGCTAAATCAAGCATGTCAGATGAATAGTTTAGACAGTCAACAATTATTATTTATGTTATAACATAAGAGCTTATTTTGAATAAAGCACTGATCAATAATATATTACAGTTATTGTTTATTTTTGTTAAATTTATAATTCAACATTGTTTTCTTCTGTTGAATTCCGAATAGTAAACATTATGAAAATATTATATTATTATGTATATATCATGTCAAACATGGAGTACTGTTGTAGTGTACGAGGACTTACACATTTCTCAGATACCACAAAATTCACTTATATACAGGAAAGAGCGAGTAAGCGAATAATTCGGTAACTAGCCACTGTGGAAAGATATTCAAACAGTCAGGGTTGCTATCATTTGAAGACAGGTGCTATTATCATCTTTCATTACTTGTTTTCAAAAGCATGAAATGTTTGACTCCTTCGTCCTTCACAGAATTGTGAACATTTGCCAAAAATGAGCATTTTAGCTTGCGTTCTTCAGAAACAAGGATCTTTTTGTTGTAAAACCTAGAACAAACTATATCAAAATACATTTGCCTATAAAGCAATGAAAATTTGGAAGTCTCTTCCTACATATATTAAGTGTCAAGAAAAGCTGCCAGCCTTTAAACGTGCATTAAAAGGCTTATAGTATTGACAGAATAATATTATAAAAAAATCTTGACACTTTGTTTAATTCACATTATAATAAGTAGTTCATTGTTTACATAATTTTTGTTAATGTACGTATATGACATTCTTTCAACAACTTATAATGGATAGTACCAAATGTGTAAATGTTGAAAATATATTGATTGAATGTGGTTTTACTAAATATATCTACATTATTTACAGGATGAACTTATTGTAATTTATAATCATCATATTAAACTGAGATGTGTTTGTCGAAGAAATGTTGAATTCATCTATAATTATGTTTAATTACATGAGAAAAATATGATAGTGTGATTGTATGTTTTGTAAGTTGCTTAATATGTAAGTTAGTATATGTGTTTTGTAATACTTTTTGTGTGAAGGCCATGCTGGAAATAATTAGTATGTTTGTAATGAACTGGCCATGCTGGTTCTCGAGCCCGGCTTGTCACGAGAACTGAAAACTTTTCCCCAATTCACACCCCCACTAATCATTTCTCGCCCTTAATCCTCTATTTCTACTTATATATTTCTTTCTCCATCCTCACCTGCCCTCTTCAACACCTCCCTCTATGTTCCTCATTTGATCTCCCCCAATTCTCCACTCACCTCCCCAAATTCACTTTCCCCGCTATTCATTTGACTCACTATTCCCTCTAGCCCTCTTTGTCTGCTGTAATAATTTTCTCTCTCTCCGTATATGTCGCATTGACATCTACCCCTTATTCCTCATTTAATCTCTTTCCCCCCCTATACACCCTTCCGCCTTCTTTAACCTTCGCCTAATACGAATTCCTGTTAGGGCCATCGCGATCCCGCATCACAGCTTATTGATTACTCAAGACAGAAAAACGCGCCATTTCTTTGTTACATTTTCGCACTGTTTCTTTCAAATATTTAGTACTTTGTATAGGAAATCTGTTATGGAATTCGATAAATAATGCTAGATTTGAAAGTCGGTATGGTAAAAAGGCAATATTTTTTGTTGCATCGGCACATCTTTTATCATTGGCTTATTCCCATCTCATCGTCCTTTTCGCCATCCTCTCTATCTGACATAAATCATAATAGATACATCTTATATATAATTCATTTAATAGTATGATACTCTCGTATTGAGCACGTTCATACCTAACTACTGCGCTTGCCTATATTCTTCCCGGCTTCGCCATGTATACACTTTTAAGTATTTACTGTTCTATACACTATACAACAGGATATTCCAAAATAAAGACATGCTAATGCATTTAATATATTGAAATTTCAGAAAAGTAAATTACAAGTCATTACATTCCAATGGTTTCTTTTTGAGCTCAGAAACGGTGTTCGCTAACCAACAATCTGAAAGTAAACATACTCCTTATTAGCAAATGTTTAAAGGTACTCGCTCATGTTTTTGGACTTTAAATTAGTCTTCCCGGTTATGAATCTGAATACACTTATTTTTATCGTTGTTTTGATATATGATATCGAAATTGCATAAAACGATACGATTATATATGAAGTATAAAAAGTTTTTAGGTTAAAGTGGGGTGCGAACCCACGCCGGTTACGTCAAGAAAAAATAGAAAACCGACGGCTTAATCACAATACTATAGGGACTTTAACAAAAGTAGTAGACATTTTGACCTCTTAACAATACATTGGTAACATCACGTGATAACCAATCACGCCACAATAAAGCTGTTGTTGTGGCGTGATTGGTTATCACGTTGTTAACGCTATTGGAAATTGTAATCTACAAAGACGATATTTGCAAAAAAATATCAACATTTGCTGAAGGGTTACCTTATGATTTGTCACACTTTATTTCGTTTTACAGAAAAGTGCATTTTGCAAAAACATGAGCGAATACCTTTAAGTGATTATAACTCAAAGCATAGGATCTACAAATTTGATACAATTATGATATGTACGTAGTGATGTTATTCAATATAAAACTATCTACCTAAAATATATTTGAATAAAAAAAAAAGCATTTCTATGGTAGCATAGAGGTGACAGGTGTGTTTTTATGTCGTCCCCACGACTTAATAACTCGTTCCAATTACTTTCTATGTCGTAGTCAGGAATTCTATCTCGTTCGCACACCTTAGTGATCTAGTTGCCACGACTTACTATCTCGTTCCCGCGACTTTATTATCACTGAGTTGTGTCTACGATATTCTAAAAATCACACATGTCACCTCTTTGCCATCGCATATTTTAGTTATCGAATAAGAATCTTTATTCAGTGGTTATACACAAAAATGTATATTAAAAAAAACACACACATTATTTTGAAATTAAAATATGGCCGTTAGAGTGATGCCCAAATTGCCTTACCGGAGGTCGGTTACCGCTTGTACAAAAGCTGCAAGCCGGGCACACATCACATATGTTGGAACTCTTCAGAACACCTGACTCGTAGACTGCAACCGACTGGCGAGCTGAAATGTATATAACATTCATTATTGAAATTGTATATTAAGTTGGGGTTGTGGGGAGGGATCGGGCGGGTGTGGAGGCACCTCGTACCATCTTCTTTCAAACTTTCAAAGAAACCATTATGTCCAACTTGCAGAATGCAAATGTCTCTATGAAATACAATAGATGCCATTTTATTGACAAACGCCCGTTTCCTTTTCCAAAGTAATAAATGCATTGGTCAGTTTGGATACATTTCATTTGATTTTGCAAGTTAAACCTTCAATTCTATTTGTTGCGCGTATTTAGAATAAAAAAGTAAGACTTGATCTTACGATATCGTGATGGCCCGTAAAGCATAAGGAACCGATTCACATTATTTTTGGCAAATGAGTATAGTAAATGTTACGTAAAACATTCTTGAAAAAAAATCTTCTTTGCAGAAGCCGGAGGAAACGAATAAAAAAACACAATCTATTGACCCATGCTGTCACTAAGTAATCCACAACCTTTAAACCACTGAAAACTTCTGCGCCGGGTACGGGAACGAAACCTTTACAACACTTAAATAAAGTTGAACTAACTGGGCTCGTAATAGTCGTAAGCGATCACGTGGCAGGGTTGACTTCTGACAACTGGATCAGCTCTGTTAATCTTCACGTTGACACAAACCTGTTCTTGTGATCGTAACTGAAAGAAAGCATTTAGTAAGATCATAAAAGAACAGAAAACAAACACAACAATAAAACATTAATGGCCAACCCTGTCTATCCAAATATTTTGGTCGAAAATAAGGAAGGCAATGACATGTGGTTTTGCTGAAAACATTTGGAATATCAGAGCAGACATATGAGTCACATGTAAACATAATTAAAAACTAAAACTGGACTTCCGTTATACATTTAAAACTTCAGGGACAGGCCAAGTAGCCTAAATCCTAGCTAATACCGTGTTTAAATGAACAAAAATAGACACTTAATGAAATAAAATAAAACATTTTACTTACAGGAAATGTAAGATTATTGTAGAGTTGTTTGATATGTATGTTTGTAAATAGAAATGATTGAAATTTGGTTCACGATGAAGAATATCCTACGGCATTGGTGTTACGAGTTTTGTTTAATACAACTACGAATTAATGTAGGGAAACCTGAAATAAGACCGTGATTAACGTGTTTACACTATTGTATTTGTTTTTATTTTAATAAACAGAAAATTATTTACGCCATCGAAATATAGTGGTACGTATCTTCCTCGCTGTTCAAACTGTTTGATGGCAGCCTGGGCCTTCAGTGTGTCCACATCAGGGTTGAAACCTGGAACACATGGTCAGATACACTGTACATGATTATTATTAAATTGCATTGCACAAAATGTGATACAAGATGAACAAGTTTATTCAAAGGTATCAGTTCATGATCGCATGACAAACAACAACCTATTACCAATTTCAAAATCGTGAATCTGTGTATTAATAGTTTCGTCACGCAAATACCACAACTTGCATTAAATACCCGAACAATAGGTATACATTTTGCCGCGCAAATATTTGTTTTAAATATTAAAAATGACACTCGTATTGAAAATCAAATCATACACATGTATAACAAACGTACATCTTGAATGATAAACGTTTAATTACTTACCAAATAATGAATTTATGGAAAACATTCATGATTGATAACAAGATGGTAACCGTATATTTAATAGTCGAAAACGCAAAATTATGAAATGACTGATGAGTGCTAAAAGATTTACTGTGATCAACTATCGTCTTATAAGGAAGACATAACTGTGTTTGCTGCACGTTTTTTACAAATTAAAAACGGTATCCTTCATAAGAACCATTGATTTTTATTTTTATTAACCCTTTTCGGTATATTAATACAATTGTATTTATTTAGGTACATCTAATTTGGGAGTAAGAGTGTATCTTGTATAGTTGATAAGAGTTACCAAAAGCTCACCAGTAGGTAATTCAACCTCCATAAGCAGCATGCCACTATCGCTTGGATCTGTCCACCTAAGATATTTAAAGAACGTTACTCTTTCACACTATTTGCGTTATATTTTTCATATCTCTCTGACGGCTTAACCCTTAGACAGACTTAAACCGTATAAGATATAATGACACGATATTTATTCTTGACTAACAGAGTATCAAAACACAGGCAGGTGTTTAAACAAGCAATAACTGCTTTTTCATTTAAAGAAAAAAAACCATATGGCATGAGTTAAACATTGTTGTGGTTTTTAATGCATATCTGCCAATTTGTAGGATTTGTGGCACTGTCAATTTTTAATGAAAAAGATAAGTGATATCTTTTTTAAATTAAAAGTGTTATATGTCGATCATTGTTCTATCTTAAGAATTTTTAAACTAAATACATACCTCATACAGGATTTAACCGTGATGCTGTTAAGAGTCTCATGTATAATGCCAACTGTCACATTAATATGATTGTCAGTCTGCGATCCCTGGACGTAGTACTCAGACGTGACCTTAAGCAAAGTTACACATTGTAATGATAATTCTTCATTATGATATTCAATATAAGTCTTAATTTGAACTTACTGATCGATGTCGCTTATCGAATGATGTGATATGCATAACCAACATGTACAGTTAATTCAGTCGTTTGTGTTTGACGATACGATTGTTTCAAATTGCATATAGAACCCATGCACCGGTGTTGGTTTGCAAAGATGTTGTATATGACCAATACCAAACAGAGAGCGCTATAGCCTCCTTTGTTTGGTTTAAGTACCAATGCTTTTATTTATGCATACTTTGATATTGAGACAATATATTTTCCAACTCGCCACTCCAACTCGCCAACATCTTTAAGATATGCAATGCATTTTGCATTTGTTGTAGGTTTACTCATACAGTATTTCGTGGTACGGGATTTCAGACGGTGTACACAATTATATCTCCTATGAAATTATCCTGCTTGACGCAAGGTAACCGTCCTTTCCTATACTTGGTAACAGAGAAAGTTTCCTCGTTTGAAATATAGGCTTATAATGTTAAGATATAACAGAATATTTTTTTTTTATACCAATTTCATTTACCAACTCCATAAGTAATGCATTTAAGAAAACTTGTCTGTATTGGTAACCTTTTTTCGTATGTATGCCTTGCAGTTATGCCGAATAGATGCAATCTTTCATTGCTTCAATATCATGGCAGTTTAAAGAAAGCATAATAAATGTTCTTACGAGGTAAATGATAGCTCAATAATACGTTAAAATTGTGTTCGCTTAGCTTCCTGAGAATAATTTTCCGTTTAGTGTCAACTACTTACGTCAAGAACCGCCACTCCTAATCCCGAGACGTTGACGTCGACCTGAGAAACGCCTGTAGGAATCTGTCAGGAATATACAATTGTGATTTCATGAAACGTTTCAAAAACCGTTAAAAATGCTGAATTTTATCATTTAGCCTCGTCAAAATATAAATAAACAAATATTTGGGAGGTTTAATGTTAAATTTGCTGAATAAGTCAGACACAAGTTTTTACATAAAAACAATCAGTAGAAGTCCTACCTTGCACATTTTAACAGTCACTAGTGATTTCAATACTAGTTCTAGTCCTAGTTACCAGTGATACCGATTTTAAACAGTGACGTCACTTAGTAAAAGGTATGCATGTCAAAAGCTCTCTTATCATAGACCTACATACCTCAACTCTGTGACTGACGTCATACGTTTGTGAACTGACGTCGTAATCATGGGCAAAATTAGAACCAGTCGCGTGAAAATGAACTCCATATCCAGGTGTAGTGGACGGACCTAACGCAAACCGTGACGAAAACTCTGACAACGCTTGTAAAGAAACCATTGTGTCCTAATAAGAGAGGAAATAGAAACAGCAAAAAAGTATATTTACTTCAATTATAACATGTTAAGTATACACTTGTTTAAGATACATTATTGTTGATAATACGGTTACAATTGTGTTTGTTTTTGTGAACTGTTATGAGTAAATAGAACGAGGATAAAAAAGACTATACATTATAAGGGAACAAGCTTTCATTATTTCAAATGGCATTTGCGAAACAAACAATTAAGCTTAATATTACTTTTTTCAAACTCTCCTTTTCGCTGCTCGCCAAGGGAAATTACTGCGTGGGAGTTTGAGAAACATTTTGGTAACCGTTTAATCTTCTTTCGTTGTGAATAACATGGGCTACCCAAGATCGCTATACGTTTATAATAAGTTACACTATAAGTAGCTGAGGGTAAGTAACTATTATGTCTCATCGATATACCATGGTATTAAAAAAACTGTATATGGCCAAAAGATACACAAATGGTACACTTCAAATTGCTAAGATAATGATAAAAAACAACGAAGTTATAATAATAATAATAATAACAATAATAATAATAATAATAATAATAATAATTATAATAAAATAATAATAATTATAAAAATACTAATAATACTAATAATAATACTAATAATAATGATATTAATAAAAAATAATATTAAAAATAAACAAAAATGTTACATAGCAAACCTGTGTTGAAACAAATCCTCCTGTTGGGTTTCGTTGAGATATCAACCATTTTACTATCGAAAAGGCTTCCGTGACCTTTCCCATTTGAACGTACGTGAGCAGCGCATATGAGGTCGTCTCAACGTCTTGAGGTGGAGCACGGGCGGAAAGCTGATTGTTAGCAACTCTTTTGGAAATGTGACTGGTCTTTTCCCAATACATCTTTTCTCCTTTTGTTCCAGGTAATTTATTTAGTAGGTTGTTTTAACATGTTATGATGATATAACAAAGACTAGAAAATAACAGTTCTCGAATAGAATCCATTTTAATTTCCAATGCAAATGTATATTGGACATAATATTTCGTCTTGCGTATATCTATTCATTTATATATTACCAAGAATGTGCTGTTTAATGTACTTTTTAACTTAAATAATATATGATAGATAGTAACACATCGCTATTTAAGGTGTTACCGTCATGACTTGCAGCGTTCTGAAGTTTTGTAAAACAGGAGTTGGCCAGACTGCTATTGGCCTTAGCAAGTGCATAGCAGGTTACCGCGGTAGAATAGGCGTCGTGTAATGTGTTCAGCCTAGCCTCGAGGTATTGAACACTTTTTTTAATTGCCTGATCAACTGTTCTACCCTGAAAAACAGATATAACATTATTGTATTGTCAGTCAGTTACGATAACTTAAACCCTTTGTAAACCGGGATTTGTCTTAATAGTTCCATAGAGTATAATGGGAGTCTTTGGAGGTTGTATTTTGTTGAGTGTTAGTTGAGCTTTGATCTGTGTACTTTGAAATGAAAATATAGCTTATCGTCTTCTTCTGTGCATAAACATGCATCCGCCTCGACGAATACGCGTTTACACACCGAACTGACGTCATACTGGGCGTAAGAAAAGCGTCCTGTCATAATATCTCCTTTTTATTATATGCATAGAAATGAACAACGCTCGTACGGTACAACCACTCTTCCGTGAAATTAAGACAATATATTTTTCTCAATAAGTGAAATTGTTTTCTTTCAGTTCAAATATAGTTCATTTGATTCTCCAAGCAATGTGTTTAATCCATTTGCAACACTTAAATAAAATTGAATGAAGCAACTTGCGTACGACATTATATAGTGAAATCTTTTCCACATACTACTTATACTTTTGAAATAGATGATATCAGGCCACAGAAATATCGATCCAATCTTTCATAACAATGCCCTTCCTAGTACCTGTATCAAATGCAGTTGTTGGTTTTCAAGGAGAGACACTAGAGTAAAAGCTGTCATTGGGACTCCGTGACCCGATCCGGACTAAAATGAAAACACAGGTACATATAAATACGATATATGTCGATATTATATAACGCTGGATTCTTGTGAATTAGACGAGTGGAGTTAAGTAAGATATTTTGATAAACAGAATAAAGCACTGAAATAGAAGACACATGTCATATCTAAACTATAAGATGATAAGTTTTATTATAGAAATGGACCCTAAATGGCATTGAGCCAATAAACGAATACACAGGAAATTGGCCCCTACTGTAACACCAGTGCAATTAGCAGGAGATGTACAGCAGGGGATTATAATGCCAAACATTCCTTAAACTAGGCCTTTAACAACATGCGTTTTCTACAAAGGCTGGATAATTAATATACATTAACCACTAACCACTAACATTGTGTAACTGATCCTTTAAGTGACAATACTGATGTATTTTTCATGATAATACACCAAAATGCACAATGTCAGTATAAAATTAGCCGAAAAACAACAACAAAAATCCAAAACCAAATTTAAACGTGATAATTTGCTAATATAGGTAGGGGCGCAAGTCTAAATTTGCACCCCGAAGTTGCACCCCCTTGAACGCAAAATTCTGGATCCACCCCTAATTTAAAACACATTTTGCATTACCTGCATGTTGGTATGTATTATTCTTCCGGGTTCACTAAACGAACCATCTGCCATCTGATGGGTGAGAAGCCACATCATTGCTTTTCCCATAACGTTGTCGTCAATAGTTATTAGATCCTTTGCTTGGCCGAAGCATTTCAGGACAAAAGCAGTCAACCTTGGTTCAAAAAACGTTTTTAGAAAAGTCACATTCTTAAACATTTCAACAATGTTTTTCCTTTCGACATATAATTTCGCAATTAAACCAAAGTGGCAACAATTATATAAAACATGTCCATACATACCAAGTGCTGCCTGAACTGTCGCTGTTTCCAAAAGCACTAAATGATCCATCGTAGTGAACTTTGGTCATCTCATTTTGGTACCCTAACCAAATTATACGACATGTTATAAAACACTATACATCATCACAACTGTATACTTCGAGTTTCAAGTCATTTCAAATAAACTGTTATACCGTTTTTGATGGTGTACTAACCTCAACACACTATGTCTCGATCATTGAAGCTGTTTAAAACGTTTTCCACTTAATATTTATGCAAAAAGCTACAGAAACACGCTCAGTAGCAAAAAGTTTAAACATAAACCGGATTTAGTGGCAATGGGCAAACGCCAAAGACTTAGAACACAAAATCACAAACAAGAAACATAGAACAGCACAAAACTCTACAAACAGCACAGTGCATAAATACTATATATATATATATATATATATATATATATATATATATATATATATATATATATATATATATATATATATAATTGGTATGTTTATCAAGAATTGTTAGGTACGGTCAGTAAAATGTAAATTTACTGGGGGTTTAAACCAGTTTATGTGCACAAACCTCACTCTTATCCCAACAATCCTTAATAACACTTACTAGAACTCATCTCACCACCAAATTTAAAAATTCAATGACCGTATTAAAAAAACTTACCGAATTCCATTTGTCCTTTTGCCTTTCTCTGAATATCACTGGTGAGTTTGCCGACGACCTTAAGATATTTTGTGATGTATACATCGGGTGCAAAATTCATCATATTTTGCTCACCACACCCGTAGGGTTGTTGTAAAAGGCTGCTCAGACCGTCTATGCTTGGGACCATAAAGTCACCTGGAAACGAAATCAAAATTTCGGAAATAGTTTTGCCAACCTTAAGAATTAAAGGTATTTACGTGAATGATTGAACTGAAATTGAGCTTAAATTGACTAATTGTTAAATTATGCACGACCCAGAGGTCGTGTTTTTTTATTTGATAAACTCCTCACACACAGAACTCATTTGAAACATGTATCAATGCCCTTACCCTTATTTTGGATATAAATACAATTAATAAGTTTCTTGCGAAGAATCCGTATCGAAATGTATTTCACGTTAGCAAGGAGTAAAGATACAATCCCATATAACAACTGACATAATCATATTTTAAAAAGTAATTATATCTACAAAACAACATAAAGTTTTCGTTTAACAACACTTAAATTCTTACGACAAAAGTATATTTCCTTTCGTAAGTATTGCGTAGGTAAATATGCAGGGAAAAGGGCGTTTGTGTGATCTGGGACAAGTTAACACAGTATGAAATAAGGAATTTCTGTCGTATGTTGCGTTTAAATCATGTAGTATTTTAAATGGACACTTTTAAGTATGAAACACTTATTTGATATTGCAAACATTACCGTGACATTATTATTAGACACACATTGATACCTGATATCGTCATTGATGATTTCTTGGAGCCCCGGACAATGTTTGGTGGATCGGTAAGCCGAAAGGTGTTCGAGAAACTTGACTGTTGCACATGCACTAAATGCTGTTCGTTCATCGTTTTGTACACGCCATTCGGCTAAATAAGGAATATCGGAATAAAAGCAGTATTTGACTTGTGTGACGATGTACAAATATCTATCTATACAATGAGTAATTCTTATAAGAGTTAATGCTGTCACATTGAACATGAACTATAAGGGTGTAGCTACATGTAATGGTGAAATGTTACGTCACAATTGATCAAAGACTCTATATGTTTTCTTTACCTTTACTTGAATTGTTCTTTGAACCTTGTCATATGCGATAGTCTGGAAAAAGTCACCGATCTTTGCCATAACCGATACATCTAGATCTCCAATTTGTGATGGCAGAACTTTGACATAGGTAGAATGACCCTGTCCTGAATTGACCTGTTTATAAATTTATAAGAAGGCATAATGAATACTTGCAAAACAGAAAGGTAAATAAAGCAAAGATAATGCTGCAAAGTATGTATATGCTTCTAGAAGTATAATTTAGAAGGAAAGTAAACAAAGAATTTGGAATACTACTTCGGACGCGCAATAAAAAGTACGAGTATCATGTTTTTATAAAGTACAGCAGTTATTAAGCCCAAACATAAGAAAAAAAACAAAACATGTCCATTCGGCACTAAAGAGTGGCGGTCGAAACTTTTTCAATTATACAAATAATGCTACAAGGACAAGCCCAAGTGTAACACATTCGCGTTTAGACCATAACATGTCGAAGTTGTTTGGACTTAAGTGGTAAATGTTGTCTGTGGTTAATAAGGTCTGATGCAGGACAAAACGGCAACCTTATACTTATTGGAGCATAGTGACTCCTAAGTTAAAAAGAAATAGAGAACTCGGGAAGAGTTGGTGCTCATTTGAGCATAGTTAAAATATATCACGTAAAGTGTAATGGAGCGGGCAGAATAACTGACAATGTAATGGAATCACGTGCTGACAAAATAGCAACAAAATAGCGAGAATTATTACCAACGATTACTATTGCAAATTCAATCACCCTCACAAGAAGCAAATTGCTGGCCGTACTTCAGCTATTAAAGCATAAATGTGCGATTTCCAAATAGTCTTACCAGCGTCACTGCAGGTACTTGATGAATACTACCGTCTTTATATTCCACCATGACATTGACCTTGAAATTAGAAAATACCGTCAGATTGGTTACATCCAAAATAAATGTGTTAATATAAATGATTGAGACGGTATAAAATCAAAATGATTTTTTCATCGAAAGTGAAAATATAAACACGAGTGAAAATATAATTTTCTTTGATCAGGAGTGAAAAACATCTAGATCCTACACCAAATTTAAAAAACAACAACATTAATTTGATTGACTATAAACACAACCTTATGATTACATCATATCAAAAAATCCCTGGCATAGTGAACGCTACGTTAGTGATATTAAGCATAATTGGAACCAAAATGTGTAATCAATCGTGAAAGAAGATACGGTCTTACACTGAAATAAACAGTTAACAACTATAATCTATATCTTCCTAATATTATATGAATACCTCTATGCAAGCTTTTGTGTGTCGCATTTGTTAGCATTATACACTTTTTAAAGGAGCGAGCAGAGGTTTCCCAAAGTTAGGCTTATAAGTGCGTACACATATAAAAAGAACGTGGCTATTTTGTTACCCACAAAATTCATTTTAAACTGAACAGTATGTCCTTTAATTAGTGTTTCGCCGCATTGAATAGACAAATGAATCTTACCGTCTGCCTGCCAGGTAAATAGGAAAACGCTGTTACTTGAAGGAGAAACTCTTCCCCAAGGATAATGCTTGTTGGTGCATCCAAAGTAATGAAGAAGTCCTTCCTTACTATGATCTGCATAACATAATAAGTATTACCCTCGAAAAGTTATTTTAAAAAAGAATGTTGAGTATTATACTAAAGCCTTATGTTAGATGTAAAGAAAAACTCTTATAGTTTAGATGATCTAATCAAATCCGATACTGACTTCTGCTATAAAAAAATAGCAAATAATTACCATAAATATGTTCGTTTACCTTCGGTATATTGTCAGCCATGCCGAAACCATCATTTGAACTCATTGCGAAAGCAGAAGATATCCATGACGTCATAGTGTCCGGAACTGTTTTGGTAACGCTTGTTTCGCCCGAGGACCTTAAAATATTTGATTGATTATGAAATTGATTAAAACATGATGAGTCAGCATGATGTATGTTAAGGGCTATGTTCTTCATAATTGTTCAGGCAAACGTAGTGAACGATATTGGGGTAAAATCGAATAGATACAGCAATGACTGTGAGACTTGTATGAAACAAAATGCCTGCCTGTAATAATTAGATCACACCAAATTGATTCTTGTTTTAGCGCCATGTTTCAAAATAATGTTTGGAAGCGAAACTACCCAGGCGCGAATTCGCTTAGGTATGAATTTGTGATTGAAGACATTTCTACATTAACCCCTTTCGAGATTGAATATATTACAGAACTTCCTTTTATGAAACAACATGACATTGCTCTACCGTTTCGCTCGCAACTCTTAAAGAATACAGCTTGTAGGTTAAATAAAATGTCGTTAAGACACATCAAATGAACCAAAATAATTATGTCAACGACGGGATATATATTATCTCTGTATACAAGTACAGTTAATTGAGAGTTAGCAGATATACACATTAAGGAAAAATCGTCAATATTTGGCTTATATTATATTTACAAGGGTAGGATTTCAACTGAATTTTTTTGTAAATTTCATATGAAATACTAAATGGTTCTTATCATTCAATTTATAAATAAAGTAATTGTCGACATTGTTTCATCAAGTTGATAAATCAGCATATTGACATCACTGAAATGCAATAATTAAATGGTTTATTTTGATTGTTTGTCTTACAAGAAATTAGTTCGATCACTGATTAGGAATCAAACAATTATTTACTGACCCGACCGTGATCTTCTCCCATAGCCATGTTTCTGGAAATTTACTTCGAAGCAGTGTAGAGAGAGAGACTTGTGGAGGAGCTATTGTAGTACCTTGAGAATATTAAAATCAGGCATTTTATAACGTGGAATATGTTGCACCATTTCCAGCTGCTAATTTAATTATAGCGTACATTGGAAAAATGTCACACCTAGGGTTGTTTGTCATGTGGCAAATTAAAGAAGGGCATACAAAGACCATATGTTTTCAAAATGTTACTTATTAATTTAATGCCTGACAAGGTAATGGATGCATTTGATTTCCAGTTATATTAGTTTTAAAGTGTGTCCAGTCAACACTTTCCATTTCAATATATCATATCCTAAGGCATGTGGTTTGATATATGATATTATGTTGAATAAGTTTTCGTTGTTTAAAACTTTTGATAAAGAGACGATTGATTGAGTTAACAGAACACGGACAAACTACAGGCGATGACAAACAAACGTGTTTCGTTGTGCTTCAAACAAACAAAGAAATCTTATGTTCGAATGACTGAATTTGAGAAAAAAAGTTTACAGATGTTTTATCTGTTTAGGAAGCAACGTTGTTGCGAGTGTTTGCTGCACTATACATAACGTAAATGTACTTACCGATCAAATGGGGAGCAACTAAAACAATAGAAATACTAAATGATGTCACTTATGTATTTAAAAAAGGTTTGTACTTAATGCATTCGTATACTAATATTATTTTCGGTTCTATATACAGAGGAAGAAATAGAGGTGAGAAATTAATACATTCAAATGATAGTTAAAATGTGTGCAGTTATTTATCGAGTACGTATTTACCAGTACATCAAAGGCTGCAGCTACTTACGTGCAAATCTTAGAAACGGTAGCTTGTTTATGGCACTAATATGATACTCCTGTTTTGCTTAAGGATATAAAGGTGTAACCACACCATTAATATATATATATTGAAAGCATTGTCTGTTCGTTTTATTTGGTAATGCTGTGTGTCACTCGTAAAGTTAAGTGTCTATACATGCCATAGTCTTGTTCTATTAAACAGGGTATGGCATTAAAGTGTGTCTTATGGCCTTATGGCATGTAGTTCCCTTTGAAGTATGGTTAGTTGTTAGAATAACAGTATGAAATATGTTACTTACATGTCACCCCTGAATAAAAATTAAATTTGTAAGGTTTATATATGGTTAGGGGAGTTCATTCAGCGTAATAACAACTTAAATGTAAAATAACAATTATGCGATATTATTAATAGATGACAAATACAAACAAAACAAAATACTCCATTCTCTACCAGTCCAACATTTAAACATTATAATTTTCTTACCGGGTGCAGGTGTTGCTGAAAAAAAATCAACAATAGTGCATTAAGCCGATGACGTTTACAGCTTTGGCAAGACAGTCGTTTTCTTAACAAAACATATAGTCAAAACATTCGTTTTCTTATATATTCCCCCCCTACAGAAATAGTACATTGTGTTCATTAATTTGATATTTAAAAAATAGTTAAAACTTACTACAAACTTCGGGTTCACAATTGATATATAATGCAATTCAATTTAGGCTAGGCAATACATAATAGGATTATATCATTAAAAAGTGTTTTCGCCTGTTTAGATACATATCATTTATTCGGTGTATGGTATTCACTTCCAAACATGCTTGTGTTTGCATAGCTTTTTTGTTGTAAGATCTGCTATGCAATACAATTCTATACAATGACATTTAGACATATCCCTTTCTGTTAAGTCCTGCATATATGACAACATGAGAACTCTTTGACTCAAAAATTAAAAATGAACCGGATTAAAATATACTTACGGACCATTCCAGGAACATCTACAACAATGAACGCACGGCTATAAATAATATATTGTAAAATTTTAATAATATTGTAAACATATATTTAATTCTTAAGTAATTCCCCCAATGCTTCATATATATACTAGGTGGTCTATTGTAAGTATTTAAGATATTGATTAATTCATAGAATTTAGACTTATCTAGCTATCATGTGTATAGATTTATATATTGGGAATTATTTCTTCATTATCAAATATGCATTAGGAAGTGCATTTAAAAGTAAAACAATTTCATATTTAGGTATACATGTTAAATGAATTGTCTTTTTCTTCCATAAATAAATACTTGAGATACGTTAAAATTTGATCATCACCATTATGTACTCATACGGCGTCAAACTATCAGACATATCAATTACATGTTCTGCATGACAATGACTCATAAGAAAATATTGTTTAGTCTTCAAGTGACTGTATTAAATAAAGGGCTACTTGACAATGACAATTTCATTCAAGCTTTTAGGTGTTAAATAAAGCAACCTACATTTCTTAAGGCTTTGCTAAAGAATATGTGCGATGACCAAAATATCATATTTTGTATTGCCATTTGTTTATTTATATCTTATTCATATGCCATTCAACAAAGAGTCAAATAATAATGATGACACAATAATGGAGTATGTATTCGCAGTGTAGATTAAAATTTTCTAAGAACACGGCTGTTAATATCACCGCAGGCAATGAAAACCTTGCAATCACAATAGTTCACATTGAGCACAATTGTTGTTCTAAGTCTTATGTAGGGCTTTAGCAATATGCCAAACACAATATTGTAATATAATGCATTCTATGATTAATCATAACTTTCAATACAGAATAGTAATATTTACAATGACTCAAGCTGTAACCTATCTTATTCCTGACTGTTATGCGATTGGTTTAAAATAATTATTCTTACATGTGGGAAACTGTCCAGGCGCATCTGAAACAGAAGTGATAGATCACCTTAAAAAAATCTTCATTCTATACATGTACAGAGAGCACGGGTCTGTCCTATTTCTTTATACTAACAGTCAATACGTGGTTATTGTGCAACAGTCAAAATGTAACCACGTCCCCACGGTCCGGGGAATAGCGGGGACTTTGACTTTTGGTCCAGCTAATTTTAGGTAATATCCCCGCCCAACAATTGACTCGGGTGCATTATATTTGAACGATGTCTAACGTAAAGTTTTATCTTTTAACTGTTAAAAACATTCAAATTACAAGTAATCGCATCACAACGATTTGTAGATAAAATTGAAGAAACATAAAATTCCTTATGCTTTAAAACCTTAATACCGCATTGATCACAGTTGTGGTGTCACAAAACATTAGTGTTTATATTTTGAATATCAATCGTATGAATCACATATAAATGTATTGTTTCTCATGTTTTAAGAGTAAAAATAGGTTACTTACATGTAAAACCTGCAAAAAGATGATTATAAGATAAGCATATGACAATGAAAACTTTACGAAACCTAAAACACAATGTGAAATAACCATTTAGCGAGACCGTTCACAAATAAAAAAGGTAAACGTATTTCTAAAACAGAGGAATAGGTGAGTTATTGTTATCAAACTATGGTACATAATCACTCTCAAAGAGTATACTTCAATCGCTTTTACAAACAGTATGTGCACAGTCTGTGAATGCAACTTTAAAGCATTCAAGATAAAGCACAAAGCTCTTTAAACAGAATTGTTCAAAACAAATCATCACATTAATTAGTACCTATTATGTTACACATATAATCATATAATATATATTTTAAGTGACTACAAATCCCTTTATTCCAAATTGTTTATGACTTATGAAACAAAATCAGTATCAGTTTTACATTTATATATCTTACCGGGTGAAGGTGTTGCTGAAGAAAAAAACATCAAAAGCAATTATTATTATGTATTATACAACTAACAAACATTAAGAATTTAAATAATATGTACAGCAGATCAGAACATAAGTATATGTTCAAGTTAAACATAATTGTTATATTCTGTTTAATATTTCCGTTTAAAGGTGCACTCTCATAGATTGAACGTTTTGACAACTTCTTTATTTTTTGTCTTGGAACGAGCCAATTTTTGCGAAATTCCGTTGAAACCAGTTATATAAGACTACTGACAAAAAATCAGATCGCAGATTTTTATATTAAAGTACAAAAATGATAATTTTTGAACGGAAATAAGAAAGTCTACGATCTGACTTTTTGTCAGCAATCTTATATTTTTAGTTTGCGTTAGCGATATACATAAACCAAAACAGGTTCGAACTACAAAAAAGAGTTTAAAACTGGCATATTATACAAAAACAGTTTCAACTGGGATTGGATTGTTGTTGTGCGCAATATATTTAACGTAAAAATACTTACGTATTATGTTTGGAGCATCTAAACGAAAAATAAAAGAGAAAAGTTTTGTTTTTTAAAAAGTATGCACGAATTGAATATATTATATACACTGTGGCTCTATATACAGACAAAGAAGTGAAGGAATATGTGTGGAAATAAACATCCACATTAAAACTTTCAAATAATGATTGATACAAGTGCAGTTATTTTTAAATAATGTATATTCCATAGCTTGCTGTGTTAAATTTAATTCCAAATGCATATAGACAAATTGAAAATCAAATATTTGTATGTAGGTGAAGAAATATAAGTTATAATATTTGGAAACTATTGTAAGGTGGTTGATAGAATATAAAATATGCTACTTACATGTCATTCCTGCATAATAGTAAATTTATAACTTCATAGGTTAACATATGACAAAGAGAAGTTATGCTCATTAACAACAACTTGAAAGTAAAATGACAATTCTGGAAGATTATCACAGATGAAAAATAAACTATATGTATTATAATACAAACATTTTTGCAACAATTATGATTAATTTTGATATTTTGATCTTTTAATTGCTAAAATTAAAGTTAAACTAAGGAAGTACACACGAAATCCATTGCCATTGACTTTAATTATGGTTACAAAACCATGTCATATTTATATTTAAAGAGACTAGTAACCAGATGATAACGTTGCATAAAAGCGAGACAATTGTCAAAAACTAACATAAAACTTATATCGTTGTGTACAAGGCATTGAATCGTACTTACTGATGTATGACATCGCTTACGTCACATGTGTCTTTCGCAGTGTTTGTGTATTTTTCCGGTTCGAAATTTACTTGTTGTGTTTACCACGTTTTTCTCAGTAAGATTAACAATAGCGTCGGTAAATGTATCTGTATTAATTACGTGACGTTCATATGCTAAATACACACTATAAACTGGGAACACGTTATTCGCTATTTTTAAACGGGTAAACACAAGTGTGACAGCGACAAAAACGTCTTTTAATCATGTAAAATGATTATCGGAATCATACTAGCCCGTATTGATCATTCTTAGCTTGTTTAGATGAAATATTCTGTTTGCTGATTTTTGGACCATCTGGTGTCTTGTCCCTTTAAGGAATTAGATATCATTAATCACAAATTGCTTATGACCCCCATTCTTTTAACTACGCAAAATCTTACCTGTTGCAAATATTGCTGAAATAACACATAAAAAACTATATTATAATTTTAGCATTGACACGGTCGTTTTCTGTTCAAAACAAATATATATTTGCGTACTCTATGATATAACAAAAAGCAACAACGAAATATTGTAAACTTACTTTTAAACACGTGACTATTCAGTGATAGACGTGTGAAACAAATATTGGATTTTTTTAGATCTATGCTATACAAATCATTGTATGAGATATCATTCATTGTTATTTTATGTTACGAAAATCAATTTATGTAATATTTTATGAAAATGCACATAAAGATATTTAAGCACATACATTGAGTCGTCGTCGTTGTGGTTGTTATGATACCTAAACAAAAGAAAGGTAAATACGTCAACGAAATTATGGACAAAAACGAAACAATTTACTGCAACCTTCAAAACGCAAATGATAGAGTTGGACAAGATGACAGAAACACAAGTGAAAATGATACAAAAGGTAAAAATATGGTTAATTTTTTTCCTTTTTCCTGGCACGTTGTGGTTGAAATTCCCATTGAGTTGTATAAATGAACAACCCAGACTTGGGACATTGAACACTAGAAGGTTTTCACCGATATCACATTGACGATTATACAAAGCGATCGGTTATTACGTCTGCGATTTGATTTATGATTTCATAAAAAAATGACATTTTAATGACACACTCTTTTGTATTAAGACGTCGTTCTAACAGTGCTTAATGATACGCTTATGATGTGACGTCAGAAGAATGGAAATGACAGTATTGTACTGGAGTGGAATACGGACTACACTTTGTGATATGTATTGCGTGTGGATTTGTGATGGGTTTTAATCAAAATGTAATTGAATCTTACATGACATAAATATATATTAGTACGTCAGAGTTGCCTGTAAATCAAGTAAGATTGTGATATAAATCGTTAGACATCGAATCCTTTCAAATTAATAATGTGTTAATGCTATTATAAAAGGTTTAAATTATCATTTTAATGGTACACTGACTAATAAAGTTTTGGTCAGATAATAACAAAGAACTTACAAACAGTCAATGGATTGCTGAATATGAAGAGATCTATTAGCCCCTGTCTTTCAATTACTTTTGCGTCTGTTAACAGATGAATTCCTGATTGCTGTAAAAAACGACACAGATCCATAAATATATATAGAGAGAGCCTAAAACAATACATAACGAACAAAGTACCAGGTGATATATATATATATATATATATATATATATATATATATATATATATATATATATATATGTTAATAAAAATACATTGTTATTTACTGTTGACTAAGAATAATATTGATCATAAAGTAGTTATTCAATCAGTCTGAATATTTTATTGACATTAAACAATGACGGAACAAAGAATGATAAGAAAATTACTTACAATGTAACCATCGTCCGTGTCACCGTATTTTCCATAACTCCGACGAGAACTTGATTTTTGCTTCAAGTTTTTGATAGAAAAAATATAAGATTACTGTTTACACTTGTGAAAACAAGAAAGACATACATAAGCGTTTTTTAAACGGCAAAATGGCACCGATACCATCTTCTTTGACACACCGAACAGTGTGTACACCTATTACAACAAGTAAATGGATTTACAAATAGGATTTTCTATGCTATTTGTAAATATTAAAGCGGGAATTTAATATCTTGATATTTTTATGATTAATCTTTATTGGTTTATTTTCAGTTTCAGCCAGTGAAAACCTAATAACAGATGTAATTTTAGTGTTTTGATTATCCATATACTATCAGTTTAGAAAAATCATACTCATCATACTTAGAATAACTTACATATCTAAAATACTTTTCATGAAAGCCTCGTATTTCCAGAGTTCTAAATGCAACGTTCGGTTGGATATTTCTCTGCAATTTGAAATCACAATATATCAGTTATAGTAGTCGCTATCATGTATATTCTTGAGCATAATAAACAAAAACTCGTTGTCTTGGCACTCGATTTTCCTCAACTGACCGTGTGCACATTTATTTTTCAACATATCAGTAACGTTTAATATTCAAACATTTTACTGTCGTTAGTTCAATTGATCTAACTCAAGAACGACTCGATCTTAGGGACAATCACTTTGGCAAATGTTACCATCGCCCTTCAAGGTCAATATCATTTTTGCATACCGCCATTAATCCCATTAAAATACATCATAAAAATTAATTAGTTGCGAACACGATCATGGCATAACATTTAGCATAATACCGTAAATATCGATATATTTCCACATACTACTAGATGATAATACTAAGCTGTCTTACTACCGTTGTGAAAAAGTTAGTATTTTCCTTTTTTCAAATGATTTCTTTTAATAAATACTACCATCAATAATCACATGTTTATATGCTTACCTTTCTGTTGCTTGGATACTAGTTTATATTTTGCATCCAACTTCGTGCAAGCGACAGAACATCTTCAGTGACCTGTTGAAATATTTATGTTTGTATGTGTTGTGCTTCTGCTGTATTAAAGTGACCCAATACAATTTTAACTAAACAACCGGTCACATTACCAAAGATTCGGGATAAGGCGCCCGTGAGGTCGTACATTACAGGCAAAATGTGCGTTGATCGCCCCGGGAGCTATAAGCGCGGCGATAAAAGTTATCGATGTGTCAAGGAAAAACACATTGACCGTAAGCCTGTAGGCATGTCTGAAAAGAATCGTACGGGCTCCTCTCGTCCCCCTCAGCATTCCCACGAATGCCGAACGATTTTTAAACGGGATCATAAGGAATCTCACGATGTCCGTGTAAGTCACTTACAAGCCCCGCACGGTCTGTTAAAATCGGCAAAAAAAACACAACAGGTACGCCGCAAGAAAGACATGCGGCGGTCGCTGTATGTTCCTTCATAACCCCCGAGGCTCACACACGGGTGCACGCAGTTGGAGCTGAAAAAGACCACCGCGCAGGCCCCGTCTAAAATGTGACTAAAACACATGGTTGCAGACCCGACTGATTCCCCTAAAGTCATAGAAATCTGTCGAATCGTGGTGGAAATGTGACCGTAACATAAGTACGCTTTCAAAATCATAAAGGATAGATGTCAGCTTATTTATATTTAAAGCGATTCCTGAACTTGGGAAGATGAACAACATGTACATTGTAACAAACAATGTTTATTCAGCGACTATGTCTTAGAAATTGTTCTATCTTAAACCATTGTCATTGCAATTGCAATTTCATAAGCAAAAAAGAACATAAAAGCCCTGTTTACTATAATATATGTTGTCTTTTTTAACTTTAAATTACTCCTACTGATCGAATGTAGCAAAACTATAAATGATACACACCGAATTATGTTTAATTTCTTGAAAATGTATTTAAAATTCAGCACAATTATCTGCTTTTACTGTTATTTGTAAGTAAACAGATATTGCATATTCGCTGTAAATCACATAGTATTCGTCAGTCACAATGCTCTAAAATTGTATAATATTGATGTCAGAAATAGCAATAAAAATGTGGGCAAACCTCAACGCTTTCGATATCGTTTCCGCTTGCAAGAAGTTGGTTCCGTTCGTCCACCGTCATGTAATACACCGTTGAATTAGGAGCTGCTCGAAACGACATTGCAATAGGCTGCCCTGGTTGAGCATTCGTTGTGTTAAAGGACACGGACACCTAGGGCATTTCCGTAATATATGATGAATATATTGAAGGATTGAATTAAGTGAATAAGGAAATAATATGTCTACATCAAGTTTTGATTGGTTTATATTTAAAATCATAAACGAGGGTGATTAAAAAATAAGTAACTGAGACGGAAAAAACAAACAAGTAAGAATAATCAGTCGCACCATTTAGAAAAAAAAATATGAATAATCGAATGATACATGTGTTACATCATATATAATGATACTTTATCCGTCACCTGACAATAATTATAAGAAAAAACTTTTGAAATAACTTATTCGACTAAAAGGGAAGTAAAAAAGTCACCTGACAATAATTATAAAAAAAACTTTTAAAATAACTAATTCGACTCAAAGGGAAGTAAAAAGGCAGTACCTGATTAGCAAGGGGACTTCCACTGACATAAACAACTGCATTATCTGATAGTATTTCTCCCGTAGCAGTTATATGTGACACTATTATGACAGCATGCGGAACCATTTTTTCAGTAAGGTGTACATTGAATGGCACGGAGGAGGAATGTGATAAGGATGACTGCAAAAACGCCACCATGTCCCCTCTACTGTACATCTGCAATCGGAATGACGTAATATCGCCTTGAAACACTCAATGTACTAGTATATATATGTATACGTGTATGCATATGTAAAAGTTAAAGTTTGACGTAAAATGACGTTTGAAATGGCTATTTGTAGGATACTGATAATCACCGTATCGCTTTTCCCGGGATTGTGTACACCATATAAGTGTCGTGTTTGAATATGTTAAATTACAACATACGTATAAACTACATATTAAGTTAATTTGTATAATTGTTCTAAATCGTCTAGGGGATAACTTTACCACATGCAGCATTTGTTGTGTACGTCACCTATGGTAATAATTATGCAACTAAAATGCCGAGCATACCTCAAGTGTCAACACGCCACTCATTGGAACATTAGCCTCTGCCGTCACAACTAGGTCATGTCCAACCTAACGTAGTTAAGAAAGCTTTTTTTCAATGATCTAGTCAAACAAAAGTGACGTACTTGCATATTATTAATAAATAAGTACACGTGTTATTGTAAAAAATAGTTTTACCATTTCGTTGTTGTTATTGTTTTATTGTTAATGCGTATTATCAAAATTGGGTTAACCCTGACATGGTGCGGCTACTTTTTGTATAGACTTTATTTAACATAGATAATTGATGAAACAATGTAGGACTGCACGTTTCAAACTAGCTTACAGCTCAGTTTAATTACATAAGCTGTAGAAATAATCTTAATAATCATAACACAGTTATCTAAGTAGGACTAGTTTTACGTACCCTAACATCCGGTTCGCTTATATCGATGCGTAACATCGGTTCGTTACCTTTAGCAATGGCATAAAGGGTTTCTGAGAAACTAACGCCCGCGGCTGAAACCTTTGGAGAGAAACAGTTGCAAATTTACTGTTATACTGTTAAACCATGTTTGAGAGATTTCATATGAGAACTTAATATAAAGTATATGACGTATTGAATGCTTGAAATGTTTGATGGTGTGAATTATGAAAATACCGCAATGAAAGTCATGCAGTTAAACAAGTCTACTTTAAACAATCTATACCTGCAGTTCGATCTTTTCAGTAATCGTAGGTACGCGGAATGACAATAAAGCGTATCCATGCTCTGTATGTTGTGTCGTGAAAGATATGTCCGATTGGGAAGATTCAACATAGAACCACGTACTACATTGCTTCCGGGCTGCATTATACAGTGTGGCATTTACTCGCATTTGTCCAACCGTCCCTGGCGAGTCGGCATTGATTGTAAAACGAACCTAAAAAAACATTAGAATCGCAGCTTTGGATTTGGTGTTTCAAAACAAAGGTGTTAAACTAGTCACATCCCTAGTACATTTTTTGAATACTGCCACTGTTTCTAGGCACAGACGTCACATCTATAAAATGCAGACAAAATACTTTACCTCTTACTTACCAAACAATTTATTAAGTGTGCTTTTGGTGAGTGGCTTAATATCTGTGTCTTATAAATAAATCGATTACTGGACGGTGCTTTCCATTTATCCATATTAATTTTCCTTCAATCTTCAACCTGGCTATATGAAATAAAATCATTATTTTCCCTGAAATATGTCTAGACTTAACAAACACACTTTCGAGTAAAAAGACTACATACAATCGTAGAATAATTGACTCCTGGTACGAATCCTTCGCGATGGAGAATCTGTTCAATCTTGTAGTTGTTGTTGTAGTTGTAGTGGTTGTCGTTATAGGAGAAACAATTGGCAGGTCTTTTTCCGTCGCCATTGTTAGCGCTGTTGCATTATCGGTGACAAGTGCACGGATTTTGATACTTCCATACATTAAACTTTGAGATCGAATATCCGACATGGGTATTGTGAATGATGTGTTTCCTATTATCTAAAAAGTAAAGATAGACATTTCACATACGCGAATAGGTCCAATAAAATGATTTAAAGCTAAACAAATGTGTATGCTAATTTCATGCTATGCAAAACCGTTTGATTATAAACCATTATAATAAATGACATTACTTAATGAATTTTTTAGAGTACCGTGCAAGAATTTAGCGTAAAATTACCTCTCTTATTTGTTCATAGAAGTGTTGTAAATTGTTTTCGTCATATATTTGCAGTTTACACGATCCATACACGTCGGTATTGAAGGTAAACCTGGAACATATGGTAACTGCATTGATCCAAGGATGGGCCACCTACACATATAAACTGAGATGAAATACAATATGTCAATGTGTCCCCGAAAATTATGGAGAGGAACCGTATCAGACATCTTCCATCATTCAAAGCGGCGGGAATTTTGTTACTTTCCGATCTCATGTTGTTATCTCATACCCATTTGGCCAGCAATATTAACTGACAATATTTTGCCTGCAAATGAGTTCTTTAATCGTTAAGCTTTCTTTCGTTTCCGTTTATATTTATTGTTCTTTAACATCCTGCTGTCATTTGTTTATGTCCAGTTGCAAAGCTGTTTCTTACCAAGGCTAGTTTTATACTACAATAAGCAACAGTACTGGGTAAAATCCGTAAACTCGATTTGGAAAGGTGAGCAACTGGCCTTGGTAAATCACTTTTAGACATATGATGGTTCATAAATCATAATAATAGTTACAACCCATGTTTGACCTTATACAACCTCACACTTCTTTGTAAGTTATTTATTCCAAGCGGTTAACATTCACAAATGTATGTACTGACTTTGACGTCACTTGGACTGATATGGATGTGTTTGTTGTGTAAATCTTTTCCGGAAGTATAAGTTCCACGTTGAACTTCGGAAGGACTGAAATAATAGTAAGGTGATAGAAATTCAACACTTTGTTTGGGTTTTAATATTGAAACGTTATACAAACATATGTTAACCATAACAAATTGGCGGAAAATGTTATACAGTATGATTCATGAATTTTGAACGCGAGTGAAAGAAAACAAATATCGTACATTATACGTGTCATAAGTATCGTAACAACTTACCCACATGACTGCTGATATAGGGGATAGTTTGATAAATATGTTACCACACAAATAGATTAAAACAAATTTTTGTCTATGCAAATAGAAGAAACAACTTACCATAGTCATCGACCGTAAACCCTTTGGAGATGGTCTTGTCCTGCAGAGTAAAGTACCCTTAGAATTTCCTATACCTCCTAATTATGAACATATTAACATGTGAATCAAATAGAAGATTGTTTATCTGGCCGAAATTCTGAATATTCACATAATCATAGTGAACCGTTAATGTTATATCGGCCTTTGCAGCATAACACAAGAACTTTATCAGTAAAGATATCGTTATCTCAACATTTATATCAATTAATTGGTAGAACTTTATAAAAAACATAACTATATAACAAACGTTGATCTTACCATCATTTTAACTTCAATTTTCCAGTCACCGAACGCTGGACTGTTGCTCAATGTTAGCCTCTCCTCAAGCACTCCATTTGGAATGTTCAATGGACCAACAACTTTGATTCGGTTATTTCCACCATCCTGATAGCATTTTAGCATTAAAAAACAATCGGACTTAGGTTATATTTTTATGCAAATAAATCATTTCGAATACGAGTATTGAGCGTGGGAATCATGGGTAACTTCCTCTGTAAATAAGTATTTCTATTTACCAATTAATAAATCATATCCTTGTGCTTTGTTTGTGAAGGTTCGACACTATTAATTTAATCATTTTATGGTGCATTACATTTATTTGTTTATTTGTGCATATTTATCTCTGAACATGTTTTTTTGCCTTTTTCTATCCTTGTAGATGAATAATTGTATTAAGTGTGTTCCTTATGACATGTAATACCATTTTCTGTGCATACAGTTATTTGCACCTACCATGTATGAATGTACTACTGTTATGCTTTTCTATCCACTTATTATGGAGGCAATAAAGTTATTGAATTGTTTTAAATTGTTAAAGACTGCTTAAGTATCATTGAACATAAGGTCAGGACACTCGTTAGGACTTACGTATATTGAAATAGTTGCTGAACCAGTGTATCCTTTTGCATTCGGCAACAGAAATACTGCACGGTATTTCACTACAATTAAAACCTTACATATGTTAATAATTGTAATATATACTGTGTTGTCATGTGTTTTGGATCTATATTGAATGAAGGAATAAACAATTAAGCCTCTTTAAGTTCAACTAAATACATTCTATGAACTCTTAATCAATATCAGATGTCTGATTTTCTGAAATGTTGTGACCTAAATAAAATGCCGCGCCTGTACTGACACATCGCAGATAGGGATTTTACATTCTATTTGGACTTAATATAGCCTAATATGTACAAATCTTATCTATAATAATTGTCTGAAAAGGGAACAAGAATGAAAACTTAATAACACGACCTTGCTGTCCTGCCGAGTAACGTGACTTATCTGTCTGAATGTACACCAACAGGCTGTCATCATATATCAACCGCGACTCGTTTTGGAAAGTTAGGCCGCCGGTTCCTGTCACTTTCATTCTGTATTGACCTTTAGGGAGATCTGTTGGAACCTTAAAACATTTTGATACGTATGTTAGTACATAATTGTGCAATAACAGTATAAGGTCTCGTGGGCACCTTGTGGTACGAACGTCTAAAGAATGCCTTACCGCTTTTCTGACCTTAACCCTAGACAAATTTGCTATTTTCAGTAAACCTTCAATGTGTGTTACAGTATGGTTTATATACAATATCTTATTGATTTCTAAAACATATGTGTTACATACTCTAAACGCAATGGTCTTGGCAAGACTCATTAGGAATGGGTCAATCTTAATTGTTTATCTACTGTTTTACTATATGTCAATGCGTAATACAGCAGATGATAGAATCTAATGACATAAAAATCTCATCCTGCATATTTACTGTTAAAATGAAAGCATTGTGGAAAAGGGTTTATTTTAAAGCACACTAAAAATTCGCATTGTGAAAATAGCAATGGTTGTTTGCTTTATACTATACAGTAGTCATAGGGGCATCACTTTTAACATCCATTACACAACCCAAACCTTTAGTCTAACTACATAGTCATATTGAATGTCAAACGGACCAGTAAAGGACAAAAACTACGACGTGGAGCCGAAATACAATCTGCCAAATGGTGGCATTTAACGCCGGCAGTAGTGATCATTTGGACAAGGAGGTACACGTATAGCATACCTGCATGGCTAACTGCTCCGGATAACCTGAAATTCGAAATAATTTAAACAATTGGAAATATTGCTTTTATGTCACTATGAAAGAGTGTTCCTAATATGCAATAAATACGTTCACCATTTCAATACCCCTATATTAATAGAATAAGCCTTTTGATTGCCACTGAAAAGAAATCGTAGTGTTTGAAAATATTGGAACATATTTTAACAACTCATTTCAAGGCCCATAAGCGTCAGTACTGGGGACGTAATCGTAAAACTTCTAAATTTAACTTAATAAAGTTTTCCGACTTTAAAATACTCTCTAATGACCATATTCATTTGCAAAATGCAGCTATCGAACTTGGCAATCTAGGTAAGTAGAAAAGTTGTGGGCCATTGGGTCTCAACGCAATGCATCAGGTAGTTGCTGAGATAGTAACGTATGTGTGCTTATTTGCAAAACTTTAACCAGAATTTCCAAGTCGAATAATAAAGGCCAATAATTTGCTCTAGGCTCAAAGTATCTAGAAACGTTTAAAAGCAAAACCGTAACAAGGGTGTGACGCCGACGCCATAGAAGTGAGTAATATAGCTGACCTGTTCTTAGAATAGTTAAGCAAAACAGAAATAAAGAAAAGCTGTTTTATTGTGCTAGTGGCAGAACCCGACCTCTGGTCCTCTCATACTGCAATAGGGGAAAACACCCACTGCACCACGATACAGATATTTACAATGACTGATATGAAACATACAATGGTGGCGGGGCTCATCATCATTTCAATTTTAATATAAAACATGGTACATTATATACGGACAAAAAAAAACAGCCAAACATGTTCTGTGTCGCTAATGATTCACGTCCAGTATTTCTTTGCTGTCTTTTCACGTGTTGTGTTTCTTGATAAGTGTCAGTTCAATCGGAGCACCTCGGCCATTTTCCATCGAAAACAACCTCGGTTTACAATTTTAGAATTCTTTACACTTAACAACGCAGCAAGCAGATCGCAGAGTATTTTCGATTTCACGAACTACGTTTACTATTGCACTGGCATAGTTCAAAGGCTCGTCGCATGACGGAAATGGCCGAGGAAGTCCGATATGCCTTAATCCTGTGCTTATAAAAAGCGAGTTCGGTAATGTTTGACAACTCGGGTTGACCCTAAGTTGTTAACTAAGACTATTCAGTGACTTTCCTGTCGTCTTTACCCAAACTACATACTTAGTCATATAACGTAGCATATAGAGTATAATATATACCAGCTTGAAGTCTTCTACTCGTGTGTGTATACTCTTTCAACGAATTGTCCATCAGAACTGCGACCATATCTACTGGCTGGGCCGTATTTGTGATCAAAGCATGGAGATCTAGGTCCATTCCAGGTGTGATTCGGTTTGGAAAGGAGAGATAGTACGTGCTGAGAAGAGATAATCGAGTTAAACGTTATACGAATACATTCAAATTGATTATGAACAATGCAGACAATTATATCGCCCTTTAGAATTAACCAAATTCGCATTTGCATAACAAACGCGTGCTATTTCTCGGTATGGACAATGCCAATTCCAAAGAGTGAATGGGCGCCGCCATTGTGGTTGTCACGTGACCGCGAGATGAATTGATTAAACTTACACTACAAAATATGACACACGTCCTTGGCTCCGTGAATATGTCTCTTATTTTACAATATTATACTTTATATTCACAAGGCAACAAAACAGCTAACAGCTTTTGTTATTTGCTCGGTTGCAAAGGCGGCAAACCACTAAAAGATTATATTATCAGGTCATTCGTTGAATAAAAATACTGATGATTTTAAAATTAATTCATTTCTATTGATTTGATAACACAGACAATATTCATGATCTGATGTATGTTTCTTTTTTCTCTCATGTTTAGCGCAGTTTTTTTTTGTCAACTTCGGAAGAAACATTATACTTCCTTCATTTCGTATAGGGCCATTATCTCATTTTTATTAAGCAAACTATTTCCAAATCAAACCCTTTGTCATCTGCATTAAACCGATTTTGCTAAAAACATTCCCTGATATATTATATATGATACACACAAGTTTTAAGTATTTCTGATGCGCAGTAATCCTCGACCCCAGGTACAGAATTCGCTCGCGCAGGGGTGTTATGGAGACTACAAACTTTTGCATTTTTGTCTTTATCCCATGTGTGTTCCTGCCGCCCCATTTATAGGTATTCTTTGCAACTCAACGAACGGTTTAAAGAAAAGGGGTTTGTCAATAACCAATACATATATCTACCCAAACAAAGTACGATACGTAGCATACATTATTACCTGTATACCACGCCTGGTGCCAGGACCAGGTGTAGAAACAAGAGGAATAACATAGCCTGAAAAATAAAAATCATAGATGCGTGATAAACAGGTGTCGGGTATCAATCATCGTATCACTGGTTAATTAATATTGCATACACTATTAGTATTCGCCTGATCGCCTTTAAATCACAATGAATTAATGAAAGGTTAGGACATCACTTATTGATTCATGGTCGAAAACAATAACAACATCAACTAGTACAATGCAGTGGGTGCAGCATCTAATAATTAAATGGTATCATACTTAAACATTGTGAAGATGGCGGAGTAACTGTTTATATTTGTTCACATTTATATTTTACTTTCAGTATAAATCAACACGTATATTCTAATTCAATAGTTTACAAATTAAGAAATTATACTTAAGAAAGTTGAACAAACCTCTATAAGAATTTCGTCTAGTCCTTTTGAATGACAAATTAATAATATGCACAGATAAGGATCCCTCTCACGTCAAAGCGTGCGGTCCTTAAACAAGATCACCTTAATAAAGCTTAATTACGCAGTTCGCGATATCTTTCGAAATTTGCAACCAAAAACATGATCGACAAAATTCTAATTTTCTTTACTTTAAACGAAGTGTTTAATTGATTGGTCATTGTCTATTGTTTTTTTTAAATATATCGAACATTTATAACGATTGTTTTTTATGCAGCTAATAATTCAATATGCTTTAAAAATTAGTATGAACAACTACGATATTATTCCTTCAGTTTACTTTATAAATAATTTTAAAGAAGACATTGTATTACTCAATAACTGTTTAAATTACCGTACTTGTCAAATATCAAAAGGAAGTATATGGTTGAAAATACAATGTGAACACTCACTGCACTTCGGTGATGGAGATCTGCGTTCATTATTGACAAAAGTGTTGGTAGGTTTCGCCAGTGTTTTAATTATGTTATAAATTTACTATAGCATTATGTTTACTCAAGCCGAGTTTAAATTAAGCAAAGAATCTACGCACGAAGTACATTCGATTTATTGAAAACAATAAGAAAGACATCGCAAAATCCCCTTTAGCTAGGATGTTTAAAAATAGCTCAATCATTTATCATTAGGATTCGGTTTTGATCTTTATTGTACAAAACCAATTTCAATTTATTATTTTGCATTAAAAGGACTCACCGGAAACGTTTAAGAGCAAACATGTACGGTGATGGAAATGAGCTGAGATTAACATTTACCTTCAGTGTTGTCGATATGAACACACAACTCCACTCCCTCGTCTAGCAGGTAAAGTAGGTATCTGACTCCATCATCTAGCAATCATCGGGGTGATCATGACAATCATAAATACATAGATAACCAGTGGCGAATCCGTCGTCAAATGTTAGCACACTCGACCATCAATATAGGTGTCGCAGGTTTCATCCCGGTTCCACGCTTAAACTTTACTAGCCGTCTCCTGCGAGGTACGTTAAATAAGGCTGTGATAGTTCAATACGACGGCGCACGTTAAGAAATCCGGATAGACTGTGCTCTTTGCTCAACAATATAACGCGTCTAAGACTCTTACCGGCGCCGACGCTCATGGGTATTCCGGTGGCGTCGTACATAAAAGGTAGACTCCCATAAATAGCCGGGTAGGATACATGACAAGTCCGATTTTGCCACATGTCCTGAAATTGGGAACACGTATTGAACTATCATTAAATATTGATTGGAAGCCTTTCTAGGTGCATCTTATAATTACAAAACTAGCTGGCATGGAGTACCTTGACAGCGTTATCGCGTATGGAACTAAAAGTTATCTCTCTTTATCCCGGTTTCTCATATGATTTGACACCAAATAAAAAGTCATATAGACTTAAAGAAATCCTATTTTTATCAATTGTTTCTGTCTTCTTTGTTTGTCAATTATATAAGACAAAGTGGAGGTTTCGCACTGCTAATGAAAAACTCTCCAGTGATTGATCATTGCACGTATTTTGATTTGATTTGTAATGAAAAATTATAACTTACGTAATTGAAACGTGAGTCAACCAATTATCTATTTTTCTCAAAATACCCAACAACACAAACAATGCAGGATGTTATATTTGCCCAATCGCCCCGGTATCGAACCGCATTGATATGCCAACATCCGGAACGGCTGATGCCTTTCATATTTGCCCAATCGCCCCGATATCGACCCGCATTGATATACACACATCCGGAACGGCTGATGCCTTTCATATTTGCCCAATCGCCCCGATATCGACCCGCATTGATATACCAACATCCGGAACGACTGATGCCTTTCATATTTGCCCAATCGCCCCGATATCGACCCGCATTGATATACAAACATCCGGAACGACTGATGCCTTTCATATTTGCCCAATCGCCCCGATATCGACCCGCATTGATATACTAACATCCGGAACGACTGGTGCCTTTCATATTTGCCTAATCGCCCCGATATCGACCCGCATTGATATACACACATCCGGAACGACTGATGCCTTTCATATTTGCCCAATCGCACCGATATCGACCCGCATTGATATACCAACATCCGGAACGACTGATGCCTTTCATATTTGCCCAATCGCCCCGATATCGACCCGCATTGATATACCAACATCCGGAACGACTGATACTTTTCATATTTGCCCAATCGCCCCGATATCGACCCGCATTGATATACCAACATCCGGAACGGCTGATGCCTTTCGTATTTGCCTAATCGCCCCGGTATCGACCCGCATTGATATACTAACATCCGGAACGGCAGATGCCTTTCATATTTGCCTAATCGCCCCGGTATCGACCCGCATTGATATACTAACAACCGGAACGGCTGATGCCTTTCATATTTGCCCAATCGCCCCGATATCGACCCGCATTGATATACCAACATCCGGAACGGCTGATGCCTTTCATATTTGCCCAATCGCCCCGATATCGACCCGCATTGATATACCAACATCCTGAACGACTGATGCCTTTCATATTTGCCCAATCGCCCCGATATCGACCCGCATTGATATACCAACATCCGGAACGACTGATAATTAAGTTAACGGTAACATTTACGTTTTGCCGAAGCATATCGAAGACAATTTCCATTCACGACGTGGAAAATGGAAAAATACATATGGTTAAGAAATTGAAAACCGGCTTTAAGCAAAAGCCCTCTGAAAATTCAATGCATGGTTAGAATAGGTGGGAACAAGACATGTATTGCAAATTGTTTTCTTGACTTTCGTTCATTTTCAAATCTTTTTTCAACAAATACAAAGCCTCGAGTGAAGAACTAGTAACAGTCCTACGGTATTAACTAAAAAACCTCGAAGCATGTTTATATCGAAACGTAAACACGTTTATCTACTCATATTAAACGTGCATCAATCAATATATGACCACCTTTAAACACATAGCAACACAAACGGTTTAGAAAATGCTATGTGTACTTGTTGAAATACTTCGACACAAACAAAGAGGGCCAAACATTTCAAAAATATAAACAGCCATGAAAATTCATATATTTCCAAACTTAAACCATAGTGTAAAAAAACCTGTTATACATAGACCATAATCAATCAGAATCCACTTAGCAATGTATGGATGCTTGGATGCTCAAACAGTTTCGCGAAAACGGTGTCTTAAAAATATCGGCCTGATATACCTTCTTAGTAGTATTCAAAATCACCAAATATCATTTAAGTTTATAGTTTAAGAACCACTTTCTTTAACTGATACAATCACCAAAAGATGAAGCAATTACATGAATAAGATACATTCATGATCTTCGAGCTGGTATTTTCAAACTTTGTCATCATTTCAAACGCATATTCCGCACAGTTTCATCTGCTGGTTGGTGTGAACGTTCCAATGATTCTGAATTTTTTTACTGCTGTCTACAACATTTTCATTCAAAATGCTTACAATATAAGTGACCTTTGTGGGTAGATAGATATTTTATTTTCCTCCAATAAATGAGGAGCAAAGAACATCACACTTGAAAAACAAAATACGATACAATGATACTCACACGCACGCACGCACGCACTCACGGACGCACGCACGCACGCACGCACACACACACTCGCACACGCACACACCCACACGCACACACACACACGCACACACACGCACACGCACACATACACACACACAAACACGCACGCACACACATGCAATGGTACGCAGAACATAGTTCAGATACAAAATTATTAGGCGAAGGCTAGACCGAAAGCGAAATTTTAGAATCCACCTTTGCATCACACTTAAGTTATAAGTCAATCATTTAACATATTTTTCATCAATATAATTATGAAAGACATCACAAAATGAAGTGTTATCTACACATTAATGCAGGCCTAGCCCGAAAACGAAGTTACTTGGTATGCAAACTGTAGTGTTGATAAACACTGCCTATTGGCTTTCTAATTTCGACTTAAACAATATTTTACTTGCCCATGGTGCAAATATTTTTTGCAAGATATACATCACTTGGTAAATTTGCTGCAAGTGTTAACAATTGTACTCATTGATTGGCATGGCTTTCCATCCGCAATCCAATACATGTTCTAGTGTTATATTTTGACATTACATAGTCCCACATCATAATCCTCGTGCTAAATATGGTTGAGCAAAAACACAATCTATGCACAATAAGTCTTTCAGTCAATGAATCGCATTTACAACAACGCTGTATGAAGTTATTGGACAGTAAGGTGCACATCAAGCACATCAACATGCGACACAAGGGAGATTATTGTGGTTGCCTTCTGGAAACTTCCCACGGGGTTGACCTAGTTTTCTCCCTTAAAACACTTCGGACAAACGGCCGGCAACAGGTTTGAAATTGACATTGAAATGCTGTGGCCTTAATGAATCCATCCAAAATCGCCTTCCACGTATACGTTGGTGGAAATGTCCCAGTCTGTAAATAGTTGAACAGAATATGCAGCAGCCCATATTTTGACTATAGCCCATACATTTCTGGAATAGTTCCCCTGGACTGGTTATCATAGCCACTAAATATGCATTTCCTACTATTAAATACTTGTTTTGCAAGATATTTATTTGGTAACCGACACAATTGTCCAAAAAATTGCAGCTTCCTCACATCAATGGAATTTTCAATGGGAGCAATCCCTATTGCACAAAGTGACCAGTCTGTACTGCTGCTTCTAGGTAGAGACTACATATACTTCACACAAAACCTGTGCGCTCTTTCCAACTTTAGTAGCAGCGAGGGTGAAATATTTGACCACAACTCGCAGCCATACAAACACTTCGGGAAAACAACAGACGTATATATTGTTTTGACGTCAACGGATTTAATGTATCTGGGTGAACACAAATATTACAAATGCTTATAAACGTACCGCGCATTTTAACACACGCGTCGTCGATGGTGTACGAAATATTGAGATATGCGTCACATTTATTTCCAAGATGGGTATAGATTTTTTCCTCATTGATGATTTTCCCTCCCAGTGTCATTGTTCTCATCTCTCTTTGCATTTAAGTATCTGGCTCCAATTTCTCGAAATGTTTTAAGCTTAACAGGCTTAAGTAACTTATTTAAATAAGTCAGAATACATACTGAAATTGAATTTTGATAAAATAATAAATTAAAATGAAAAATGGTTAATTGTTATTATCATAAAGATAATTCGTATCTAAAGTATAAAAACACTGAAAAGGTACATTTTACTAAAATTATTGAAAAACAAAAATAATGAGCTGAGTTTAATCCCGTTATAAGGGATTAAGAAGTTTCGTGAAATTGGGGCCTGAAGTTTGCTTGAAGTGTGTAAAATCTCTGAAATAAAAGGGACACTCCATTTCTCAGGTCCGTATTGTTTATGGTAAACAATTATCTACATTTTGAATTTTCAAACGGTTGATACCCGTTTCATGTGTAATCAGCAGTATAATATTCTTTCTTTTGATGAAAATGAAATTGCAATTTGGACGGTGAACAAATAGATAAATAATTCCCATAATTTTGTTGCCAGCACCATGGAGTGTATGAGTGCAGTTCAAAAATAAATCATTTATTTAATATCATCAATATTTGCGATAAGACATTTTCAAATGCTAGTTATATTTGTAAAGCTGAAAATTGAAAATTCCACGTTTATACAGTCGTTAAGACTCTTACCAATGCAAAAAATGTTTGAAGGACCAAAACATAAATGATGAAGAAAATCAATTTATATTTATTCTACCCGTAATTCAGCAAATATGCGCGGGCAAACCCTGATAAACTCTCATTAACAAAAACAACAAACGACGAAACCAACACAATGTTATTTAAGCGTGCTGTAGGAAAAGGTATATATATTTTAACGGTAACTTCAGTTGAAGTTATTATATCAATCATGTTGCATACTTATAATACTGAGCATTATTAGCCGGAAAGTAATTCATCCGACCACTTATAAAGAAAGAATGGGAAACATGGACATCTCTTTGTAAAGATTATTGTTAGAAATAAGCGAACAATATCAGATACAAACGCATCAAGTGTCATGATCATTGTTTTATTCAAGTTGACAATAAGTACTACATCACGCCACTTAATAATACAATCACATCATATGAGAAAACACATTTTGTTATCGCTTAAATTTAATTGTTTTTATGAGTGTTTCATAAATTCTCGGGACATTGTTTTTTTTTCGACATCTCCTGCGTACTTGACAGCATGAGGGTACGGAAAAAGGCAATTAAACATTATATTGAGATATTAAATAAGTATTCTTGATTTTAAAGGATAGTGAATTATTCCGCTGCTAAGTAGTCATTGTAATAAAATTAAAAGGATATGCATGTTTAAAGATTATCTAATAATGCATTAACATTACAAGACATTAATGGACAGAGCCATCATAGACAAAGATACATTGATCCAAGTATAAAACAGATCAGAGTGGTGTCAATAATGACATATATTTATAAGTTTTATGATTCTAATGGAGATATTCTGTACACAATAGTCAGTTTTTGGAAATACTTTAGTTTTCAATATAACAGCATTGTTTTTGGTGTCATGGGACAAACCAACACTTAATAATACATCCTGTTTTAAACTATTTTAACCTTAACCTATTTCCGTCTGCCCTTTTATTTTACTGCTGCATTTTGTTCGTTTTGCTTTTTGGTAATTCTATATTATTTTACATGGATTACATTTCAATAAAATAAAAAAAATAATCAATTTGTTTTCACTTGCCAAAGCTGTTATTCTTTAATTCGTATTTGTTTTCTTTCAGTACATTTATTTGGTATTTCTCGTATTCATACATCTTGCAACGACACAAGAGTATTTTCAACATAACCATTTTGTTATTTGCACGTTGCATCGTACATTTTGTTTTATCATGGAACTTGTCTTAAGCACCATCGACTGACTCCACCTTTCTTTGTCGGTGAAGAGACATTTGCTTTCTGGTGGTTTATGTCTATTTATCAGTTAAACAAAGTCAATTTTTCAATTTTTTAAACATTAAAAATATCAAAAATTTGTGTTTCCATGTTTTGAAAATTTAACCCTCTCACGGTTCCAATTCAAACATCAACGCGCACAGGGCTGCGGCAAAATTTCAATTCAGTTCGGAATTTCGAAATTTCTCAAAAAAATGTGATTACATGTATATTACTTTCAATTCCAAATGAAGGCATGTAATGAAAAGAACCATTTTTGGTTCAGTGTAAGATTACAATATATTTCACCTAATAAACACAAGAAGTGAATATTTCACTCGTGGCTACACCACTCGTAAAATATAACATTTGGTGCTCACTCGGTGAAATAGTTTACGATCTTACACCAAAACAAACACTATATATATTCATATAAAGATGTCGTTATGAAAAAGTCGCACAGTCTTACTTGCACTTGATGTTTTTTTTATCAAGTGAACAAATTCCAAGTACTCAACAATAATCATTGTCTTGGTTGAACAATTTAACCACTTAAATCTGAAGCACGTGAGGTATTACATAAGTACCAGCATCATTGTTTGATCGAAACTGGTACTCAGCCATGAAAGTATAAAACAGATAGTCAGTTAACAACTGAACAGAGCCTGCTCAAATGGCATTCGTGGTTTAAACCGAATAGAAGGATTATTCTGAGCAATATTTGTTTTCAACTGCAAATATGTCGATAATCCTTAATCTCGTTATTCTTGCCATGGTCGTTCAGGTGTCTCAGGCCGCCTCTCTCACGTTTGAATGGGAATCTCTTCAGGTCACGAAGGACACTCAAGGTAAGATTTTATGGTACTATTTTGAGGTTAAGATTTTTTTTAGATTTTAATCAAATTCATGACTTTAATAATTTCTATTTGATTCAGTCGAATAGTCGGGATATGGGGATTAATATTAACGTATAAAATACATCAAAAACAAGTAGATAAAACCGTACAGTGTCCGGAATAAAATGAAATGTTTTACGTTATAGAATGTACTGTACTTAAAATTTAACATTTAATTAATAATTCATGTTTCCGAACTTAACGTTGAACTACTGTTGTTAAACGTAACTCCATTGACAGACAGTTTTTCCATTCTTCGTAGGCAAGTACAATTTTATGGATTTACGGGGGATACCACAATACAAGCAAATGTTTGTTAAAGCGACACTCATTTCAAAATCAATACATACACATGTACGAGTATAACAAACATACATTTTGAGTAATAAACTAAATAATACATTGATGAGAAAGATTAATTACTGATAACAATATTTTGAACATGTATTTAATAACATACTGTTATGCTTTCTGCCTTTAATTGGCAATGCTCTTGTTTCAGTCGGTGAAGAATATATTCCCATCCATGATATCAGTAGTAAACATAGCTTCGATGATACCCCTGAAGTCGTGGACGATGACACTGACGGAGGCCCCATGTGTCACAAGGAAATATGCAAGATTTGTAAAACTTACACTCGTCATAAAGGTAATGATCGTAAAATATGATTGTGCTTTTGATTGAGATATCTTTGTACAATTATGTGTATTATGTGCCTGCTGACCCTACACCGGTTCGGTATTATTTGAAAATATCTTATTCCGGGTCTTATGCGTAGAGAAAGTATATCTAACGGCTCGATAAACATGCTTAACATTTATTGATAGCTTACATTGAATATATTGGATATTTAAATTGATAGTTTACAATAGATACACTGGAAACCTTAATTAATAGCTTACATTAGATAAATTGGATATTTTAATTGATAGCTTACAGTGGAAACACTTGAAACCTTTATGGATAGCTTACATTGGATATATTTGATATTATAATTTATAGTTTACAATGGAAACACTTGAAACCTTTATTGATAGCTTACATTGGATATATTGGATATTATAATTTATAATTTACAATGGATAACTTAATTGATAGCTTACATTGGAATTGATGGATACTTTAATTGATAGCTTACACTAAAACACTGACTACCTTAATTGATAGCTTACAATGAATACACTGATATCTTAATTTGATAAATTTGTCAAACACTGCCATTTTCATTAAAATTTGCAATTTACTGATATTTTGAAATTAATATGCTACTGCAATAACAGTGTAAATAATACGCATAAATAACAACTTCCCTGTTGTATTTTAGTACTACATAACATAATCACGTATGAATATCCGATGAAGAATAATATTTCTCACCCTAATAAAAATCCGCTTTATTCAGCATGTTCATCGTATATCTTGTTTGTCATATTCAGCGTGTGTAATTGCAAAGGCCGTACACAACGCGATGGAAGTAAAGCTGGTTGCCAGCAGACATGTACTTGTAAAAGGGAAGATAACAAGTAAGTTTATGTATGTTTTGGTTAAAGGCATGTTTGTCATGTTCAGCGTGTGTTATTGCAAACGTCGTACACAACGCGATGGAAGTAAAGCTGGTTGCCAGCAGACATGTACTTGTAAAAGGGAAGATAACAAGTAAGTTTATATATGTTTTGGTTAAAGGCATGTTTGTCATGTTCAGAGTGTGTTATTGCAAACGTCGTACACAACGCGATGGAAGTTAAGCTGGTTGCGAGCAGACATGTACTTGTAAAAGGGAAGATATCAAGTACGTTTGTATATGTTGTGGTTGAAGGCATGTTTGTCATGTTTTATCCCTGCTCCCTTGTTTATTTACATGGTGACATAGCAGGAGTAGATTTCCTGTGTGCATGTTTATTGGCCCATTGCCATTTGGAGTGCCGTTTTTAGAATAGATAATCGCATTGTTCCACTTCTGCATTACACATTATTGAATGGAACTGAATGGAACTGATAAAATAATAAGCGATTTTGATTTTTACATATTTATACATAAACTATTTATAGGTATGCAAGTAAACAACAACAATGAATATTTATGTAATAAATTTACTACTATTTGCAAATAAAGTCATCGAAACGTGTATCCATTCAGCTAAACAAAGAACTTGATATATTAAGTCGGAAATAAAGCCAATATCTTGCAAATGCTTAGGAATTTTGAAACGCTTAATCAATTGCAAGGAGTAGCATCCTTATTACTATTGTTTAAAGTCTGTATCGTTTTCCTCTTTCCAGACAATACGGATGTCTCCTTCTGTGTTAATCACGTCATGAAGCACCCTGACATCAAATCTGTCTGTATTGTTGCCAGGAACATCAGTATTAAAGATATGTCAGCCTGCGTCAATATCACAGCTCAGGTAAATTTGTTTTCAACGTGTTTACACACATATATTTGTGCAATAATTTATTTAAGACCCAGATAACATATAAAAACAATCAAAGTAAAAAACTAAAGAAATACTTCAAATATAATATTTTATTTTTTAATAAAATACGTGATTTTGTTTATCAATACGCCGTGTGCGTTATGACAGTGTTAACTGTACGGCAAGTGTAGTAACTGCTATGTCAAGTTTGATATTTGATAAGCTTATTGAGAGCTGAATTTTCTACCTTCTGTACCCTGTGCGTAGGAGTGCTAAGCCAAATTATTTTTAAACAAAACAATTGTCATTTTGAAATTCAACAGAATTGTGTATGTCATCTACTTTAGATCCAATTGTATAAAACATGCATGGTTAAAATAAAATTTGTATTATACTATTAATATACAATCAATATTTAAGATAAAACAGAAAACATTCAACGAGGCATTTGGCTGTTTCAAAATACCAAACAAAGTTGACGAGATGCAGGCGTTTGACTCTCTCGACTCAGAGGACATCGATGTGGTCACAGAATATCCTGACTCAGATGACAACGACGTGGTAACAGAATATCCTGACTCAGATGACATCGACACGGTAACGGATTCGCTCGGCTCTGACGACGAGGATGCCGAGTCTGCTACGCTCGAGTTGGACGCATTCAGTCCATTTGAAACAGAGGACAATCATCCTTCGGCAAGGCTCCTGAAAGCGATGCTGACCTTCTTGAAAGATCTGAAAGAAAAAAAGGCAATGTAGCGAGGACGTATTGTTTTGAACATCCAGTTCTATCAAACATAACTCCGAGACTGCTGTGTTAATATTATTGTTGAAGTTTATGCTTCCTATGAAACTCTTTTCTTAGAATGTAGTCGTCTGCATGCAATCATTCTGAGAGTCAATGAAGGTTTACGTGATATAATTCAATCAAACCGAGACTCGAGACTGCTATGTGTATAGTTTTGTTGATGTTTGTGCTTCCTACAATACTTTTTCAAAAATGTACTCGTCTGCTTGCAATCACTCTAAAGTCAATGAAGTTTCACATTAAAACCCCTGTTTGACATCATTCGATCATTCCGAGACTCGAGACTGCTGTGTCTATACTTGTGTTATATAATGTGTTTTTCCAATAAGGCGATGTGTCGTAAAGATTCGTTATTTGCTGTACATTTTGCAATACTTCAATGCATTTTGTGTGTTCTTAATACAGAATGTCTGAACTGATATGTCTATTGCTATAAATATAGTATATATTGTGTTGTGTGATATCTTGCACACATATTACGCATGTACAAACTGGACATGTGCTTCTTTACACGCTTATTTGTACCTACACTAAATAAAGATAACAACGCATAAAATGCAATAAAAATGTTTGTGTTTTATTACGCTGTATCATGCATATTGGGATTATATTAGATTAGCTTTAAAGAAGCTGACGTACACTATTTCTAAATCAATGATGTCATTCAAAATGGTCGCCGAAGTACACGATTTCTTATTATTATGTTTTAAAAATAAATCAATGATCTCGTTCAAAATGGCTGCCGAAGTACACGATTTCTTAAAATAATGTTCTAAAAATCAATTAATGGTCTCATTCAAAATGGCTGTCGAGAACATTCCCACCATTGAAGTTTGTATATGAGCAAGTCATGTTGGGAAGGTTTGAAAATAAACACCCCCAACAAAAGGGCTCTAATGAACCGTTACTGACGTGTATATTTATGAATATGACCTATAAAAGTTATTTTGGTTCGAGTAACCCTAACCTACCTACAAATAAATGTAGGCGGCGAACATTGAATATTGAAAAAATGTGTCAATAATTATGTAGTTTAAAAAGCTTTGTACTGATAAAAATGATATGCTGATTTTAAACACCATCACCAAATGATGACAATAACGTTGCTTACATAAACCCTAATTAAAAGGGCTACATACCCTATCAGTTTGTGGACAAGATGTCATTCTCGCCACATAATTGTATTTTGGCCTATTGTGAATTATGGCTCGGAATTGTTGATCTGTTGAATTACAAGTTAATTGTACTACGCAATGGACACAGTGAATGTCATACCAAAGGAAATATTAGCACAAAAGGACATTGATTTAGGCAGACTGTTAAGGCTACTCATGAACCTAGAGGGAATGGACCAATATAGCACCACCATGGTTTCAAATGAAATTTGTTTCCGGCGAGAATCGGACAAATAATGCAAACATTAGGCTTAAAGAATACTGTGAAACAAGTGCTTTTCCCAACCCTCTTGCCCTCTTTTTAAAGCAGGCATGAACACTAATAGTTACAAATACAATGACCCTTCACGAACGTAACGCAAAACGTTCTATACACGATTATGAAATGTCACAAACTACAACAATTTGGAAATGTCCACTCTATTTCATTTTGTCAGGTTCTTATTTAACCTGATCGTATTAATTATAGTCAAAATACCCGCGCTCAATTTCGATCAACCTTTTTAAATTTAAATTGGTAAGTTTTTTTATGCAATTGCACACATGGCCTTTCAGAACTACTCTTTTTTTGTTTTCTGTACATCTCAAATGCATTTGGAGCCACTTAATGTTTTATATGCACAAGTATAAGCATTAAACAAAGATGTCATGGGAGTCATAACATTGAAAATGGAGGCTTTGAGCAGAAAGATAATCTACATTGTTAGATTTGATCTACCCAACAACCCAAACAGCTCGCCATACAACTAAATGATTAAACTATATATTTACAAAAGACCTGTGCACGAAATGACATATTTTTCAATCTGTGTAACGAAGGAAGTCTTTGCATGTCGGGGTGATGTTTTCAGGGTTAGTCCGGACGGTGTAATGTGACTCACAGCAGAAGGTCAATTCAACGTTCGCACTCAGACACAGTACGTTGACATGAGTCACGTGTATATAGGATGACTTTACATATTGTTAACATATGGACACCAGCGGACTTAACACGGGTCTCGGTCTTAATTTCAGTGTTATTTTTGAAAAAAAAATAATGAATTGTATGCCTACCTGATATTACATGATTGTTTTGGTTTGTCCATATTTTAAGTTTTAGTAAAATATTTGTACCTACTACACAATCATCGGGATTTAGAAGCACACCAAGCTTTTAAATTATACTGATTAAATATTGTTGTTCGATGCGCTCATTAATCAGGGGATCGGAAATTCAACTGATCAACTTTTATTCCATTTGGTGGACATTTTACTGCCCGTACTTGTTGGTTGGATTGCTAACACAGTGACCTTTCACATGGAATATGAAACACAAAAACTTGTCTTATCATGTTTTGACTTAAGCGTCTAATTTTTATAACAGTGCTGTAAAATGTACGAGGGTATTTGCAATAATGCGGTTCTGCTTAATAGAAAACATATTATTTTAAAATACATTTTTTTTAAACCGACTTTTAATACTGCGGATCAATTACCAAAAACCAAGAGCATTGCATACAAATGACAACATTCGTCCATTATTCAAGGAAAATACAACATCTATTTTAGTCTGATAACTGATTATAGAACACTTTAAATGGTATCGTTGGTCTTAAGATCAGTATTCAGTTGTGGGAGCAGTCTTTGTAGGTTAATAATTAATTTTCTCAATATAATTCATAACATCGGCATTGCCCCCTTAGCTGTCATGAATTGAAATCTATTATCCAAAAAAATAATCAACAACACAATGCGGTAAAGTACATTTGACAACTTATTTCAGCTTAATAAATGAAGAAGAAAGAAACATGTCAAAAACTAGATATTTTGAAATGACAAAATCAGAATGTATTCATTTTGGCCATCTTTCTTAAGTTAAGCGGTAAGGGGTAAAAGCATGCTGGATGAAATGTCAGTAAATTAAAATTATTTCTACTATTATATACGTTATCATTTATGTAAAGGTCTGTATGCAGATTAAACGTTCGTATAGCTGTATAAGGGTTGAACGTTTATTTTCCATTAACTTGATTAAAGCTCCTTAATTAACAATATCATTGGTATTATAGAGTCGCTAATCATACAAATGCAGGGTTTATACAACGACAAAATCTACATGACTTGTATTCATTTTGTCCCACTTTCTTAAATTAAGCGTGCATATTAAAGCGTTTAGGGCATAAACATACTCGATTAGATGGGCGTGCCAGTAAACTAAAATTATTTCAACAGATATGTACATTATCATTTATGTAAAGGTCGTTATGTGAATTAAACGTTTGCCTAGCTGCATTAGGCTTGAACGTGTATTTATCATTAAGGCCTCCAAATTAACACTCAATTGCATTGACATGATAGAGTCGCTTATCACACAAATAAAACATTAATACAAACATATTCCGCTAGTAAGCTTGACGACGCAGTATTTCTTCATCTGTTTTATTTAAATAAGATGATCCCGCTTTTACTGTTTGTTTTAACATACTGCATGCTCTTTTACGGATCGTATTTAATAGTGCTAGTATTAGCATTTTATTTAGTTTAATCAGATCCGTCAAAATAATAATCGTTGTACTGTCTCTTGTAAAATAACCCGTATAATCTTTTCAGTTTGCATCTTGAAACTTGCAACGTGTGTTCTAACAACCCTGGTTGGTGTATTCCATTGCCAGGCTTTGTTTAATGGCGTTGTTGCGGACGTACGATTTGGGATCCTTAAGCTGATTATATTCATACCTTGAGTAAGCTATTTCACAAGATTCTGTGAGGTGTCTAATAGATTAATTAACCAATTACTAGTCGACAAAAGGCAGTTAAAAACGGTACACACTATATTTAGAACAATATTTTGTCAACTACAAGGTAATTTATTTATGCACTGTGTACAAACCAAAGCCTAAATTTCTAGGCAATAAGATCAAATATATATATGGTATGAATCTGTACACATTGATAAGAAGTATAACAAAGTTGTAATCATTTAGTCGACAAAAGCATTAAACGGTCACTAAATGGGTTGATGCCAAATTTGCCTTCATAAAAATTGATTTAAATTGGTACATACGTGGCTACACATTCCCCAGTTAAAAGCGCAAAAATATCGCTAATAGCATTTTTATCCGTTCACTTATCAAATTTGTTTATGGTTTGATCATAACAATACTTTAACATGAAACAATTATTTTTGACATCAATCTAAATTGTGCTCCTTTAACTCTTTGAAACAGCATAGGTTTTAATAAGGCTATATTTGAATTACAACCATCGTGACTGATTGATCCCTTTTGTACATGACTCATATAGTGTGATTCACATCTCGTATATTACATGTCTCACGGTTAGAAATAAAATTTATCTAATCTTGTGTTTTCTCATCACATCATACTAATCTAACACGTCCGTTAATACTGTTTTGTTTTTACTATTTATGTTTATGTTGTTTTGTTGGCTTCAAAACGTTTACCTAAAATTCACACACAACCAGGAGTCGCTTAATTTTATCATGTTAGTTTACCTTTTAAGCTCATCAGTTTGTATACGAAATACTAGCCAAAAACTTAGCCAATTTGATTTATTCCAGTGTCAGGGTAGCTCAAGGACTATGCCGTGGTGGAACAGTTTGTTGTTTTTGTTCCGAAAATAGTACTATTTATTCCATAAGTCTCTCCGCATGTTCCCCTTGATAGGCACCCAGGTGAGGTGTCGGATAAATTCATAAGGCAGTAGCCGGTCGACAAATGGCAGCCGTCCACACAGAGGTCATTACAGGGTACTAAGCAAGTCCCATTGTGCCGGTCACATGCCCTGCATTTGCATTCGCAATTTTGGTTGCAGAATTGTCCCCATTTGCCTAGAGGGCATTCGCTTGTGCAGCGACATAATTCGTCACCTTGAGAGCCGTCTGGACAATCAGCTGGACAGGGTTCACACCAGCCACAACCATAGTCGCATTTCCAGTAAGGCCATTTTTCCACACAACTACCACACATTCCAGTTGTTGCATACACATAACACCCTTGATGATTGAGGATATAAAATGCACTAATCGATACAAGTATTGTCAAGTACATGCAACAGGAAAGAAATAGTGCGCTCTTGTTATTCCCCATGTTTAATGCATCTGTATCACTGTATCCGACTAGTTTGTAAAGCACAATTCGTATCCCTTTATCGCGACTAGTTTTACACCATCTCTATACGAGGGATGGGCCACGAATGATAAAGACTTGCTCTTCCAGAGCGAATATTACATTAAAACACAGATGGCATCTCACATTTTTGTCACGTTTTAATTGTTAAACAGAAATATACAAACGCTTCTACATGCCTATAAGTTTAAGTTTAAACATATTTATTTTACAACGATTGTGAAAACAAGTTATTACAACATTATATTAATCACTCTCGTTTGTACGATTTTACGCGAGAGTGTGATCTTGTGTTGTGGGGGAAATCCGAGAACCCGGAGAAAACCCACTAGTTCGGCTTTCTTGCAACGTTGGAATGTGACGTGTTTGGTGTCATTTTCAATATCAATCTAAGATTCAACTTCAAACTAAAATTAGAATCCAAGAGCTTAGTCTGGAGAGTAAAAACAGTTGACCAATATACTGAATGCAATCCATGTGGCATGTCTTATTTGAAGAATAATAACTATATCGAAAATGGGAACTGGGACTTTATTCATAAAACGATTATTTTAAATACACTATACTGCTTCTCGTATTTATTCATGTGCATATATTGTTAAGACAATTTTTTCGCTAATTTTTATATTTTTGGTGTTAAAACAGTGTTAGTTTTTTTTTTTTAAATTTAACATAAAAAAGTAAATTTTCCACTGAGTTGAAAATGGTCATTAAGATGGTTTATGATGATAGCCCCTCATCGAATATCATAAATCATAAAGTTCCTGCTATCAATTTACCTTTATACATCTGACCGTACATACAAGGTATATACAAGCTATCAAAATGTGTGTTTCACCAAAATACTACGGTTTTGTTGACCACTCCTCGTTAAAATAACTACTTAAATGAGGAAACAGCATAGCCATGCATTTTTTAAACAAACTAAAGTTATCTTTTGAACTTCTTTCACATTGAATAGAACGCATTGGATTTTTAGTGATGACATCATCCTATGAGTCATTTGTTTCGCACATTATGCACCTACATGCAACGTTTTGTTATCAGTTTGTTGTTTTCCGCTATGTTTTGACATGCGGAACTACTTAACGGATCTCATTAACTGTTCAATTGTGTTTGAATCAACGGACATCAACCCTGAGATTAGCTATGACTAACAATCGCTTACGACTCTACACAGGTGCCTAACTAGTGTGCTTCAACGTCACTCGGAACAATAACAACTCTTCGATGAACAAAGAAAAATCTTCGATATTGAACCAATGCGTTTATAAATAAGCAAATGTTTGTTTGAATTTCATTGTCTTTAACAATATTAATTAAAGAAAATCAATATCCAGATAACAGTAATAAAATTTTTGAGCCAAATCGAAAGATTAAATGTGGTAATAAAATGTTAAAGGGGCAGTACTCCATATGATAAAAAAGCGGAAAAAAAATGTCGAAAAATGTCATCAACTTGGCATCGATGTTTACAATGCATTAAAACTTACTAACTAAAGTACCACATAGTTGACAATTTATTTACGTTTAGCATTTATTTCGTATTTTTCCATTATATAAGATTACTGGGTATGTCTACCAGGTAGAAGTCATTCCTTATGCGTGATTGTCTAGTCGGCGTTATCACGTGATATTACCGAGGTAGGTGAATAGCTTAATTGTGTCACCCGATTTGAATAAGCCTTTGTAGCGCAGTGAGTAAGGCGCTGGACTACTATTTTGAACCCGGTCTCCGACACAATTATTTTTTACATTTTGTTACTTTTTTACAACTATGATATCAAAGCGTAACACGTTCTATTAGATAATTGTCCTGAGATTCGTTATAGAAAAAAAACTTTTTTGGTGCCAATCTGTGACACAGTCCCTTTAAGTAGACACGTGGTACAAATTAAAACCCAAAAACAAAAACAATCACAACAGAAAATATATTGAAGACCATGCCTCGATTCTGTCTTATTTCAAGCTGCTTTTAATATGTCTCAATTATGCCATCCTTTCAAGCTGCTGATATTCTATCTCGCTTCTTTTAATCTTTTAAGCTGCTTAATAATTTATACTAAGTCCGACTTCTTACATTAGTTCAGGCTGCAACTACTGTCTTATTAGATAACTCGTTCAAACTGCTTATAATATTTCTTGCTGTTTTCAGTCGTTCAAGCTGATTGAACTGTCTCGCCTTTTTGCACTCTTTTAAGCTGTTTATACTATGATTCGCTTCTGTCAATCTTTCAATTTGCTTATACTAGTGCATAGGCAGTTATGATTTGACTATTTTAACTCGTCATCAGGTGGTGGATAAGTTGGAAGTTCTATGACAAAGTAAGTTAGTGGGACTATCCGGTGGGGTAAGATAATGTCTTTGAGCAAATATAAAAGTGAAGAAGAAATGTAGCTATCTCCAATCCCTCCACATTGGCAATTATGTCTCATTACTTTATTATTGTATGTTACTACGCCATACTGAAATTAACAGCTGTATGTACCTCACACATGCTGTATGTAACTCATACATTTGTATTTACTGCACACTTCAGGTACGTTAAGCACACATGTGCTATGTACATCATACATGGTGTGTGTACAACACACATTGTGTAAGTACCTTATACATCATGTAAACCCCCAAGCCATAGTGAATGTAACTCTCGTATGCTGAAAGTACCTCACATATGGTGTTTGTCCTTTATGCGTGATTGCACAGTAGTGCCTTAACAAGTCTCGTACAATCTTGTGCAAACGGAGCAAACTTTCTTGAAAGAAATTCTTCAAACCAATGTTCACGGTGAAATTGAGCTGTGACGTACTGTTACAAACTTAAAAGGGGTCATACTCTGGTCGAAAGTTCTTTACATCCGTCCTCTTGTGAAGTTCAATGAAACAGTGATTTTCACTCTGTTGGCGGTGTGAGTTGAAAGTATTTCGATCATTACAAACAAATCTGATAAACGATATGTTTAATTACATAATGAATCATTTTTTAATTTTTATTTTTTGAAGAAAAAAAATGAATAAATTTCTGCCACGAAATGACCACACTGTTTTGTTATTGAAAAAACAACTATTTGATCACAAATGTTAGTGACATTATTTTTATCAAATTATCCTGACCATTAAGTCCGGTCTGTGTTGCATGAGGCTCTAGCGCTACATATAATAATCCTGATACTAATATATAAAGCAAGTAATTTCACTTTACTTTTTAAGAGATCTTATTTAACTTTTGATGATATTTCATAATTATAACAAGTATTATGTTTGCCTTTCAAATGAAATGTTTTGGAATGACCTATGAACGAGCTTTTTTTGTAAAGTTTTGATTGTTTTTGCGTGTTTGCTACTCTCGCATTTTGCAACATTGTTAATGTGTACCTTTTGAACTTTTATCACATGCCTGGAAACTGTTATTTATAAAATCACTATTTGGAATAAAACTGATATGGAATTGTGAATGAGTTTGAAATGAAATACCGAGTGTTTTGAATTAGTCTGAATAGTGTGCTTTCCAGCACTCCTACATTTCCTTCTTCTTCCCACTTGAAAGGTCTCCTATCTTTTCCTACAGTTTGGTAATTCTTTCATAAAATCCGTCATAGCTGTGAAAAACATCAACATCATGCTATATAGAATATATAATAGCAAGTTCTTAAATAAATGAAAAACCCTATGTTTCCGTACCTCTCACGCTGGATATGTTTATGTAGTTTTTCATATAAACATTTATACCAACTGTATAAGGGATACCAACTGCAAACCCCCGATTATATTAACCATAGAGTCACAAAGTATTTTTTTCATTAGCAGCATCCAAAAAGGTAAATGTATCATTTCGTGTTTCCTACGGTGGAACATAGGTGACATCCGCAACACTATATTTATAAAATGGCCATAACTTAGTTAATTGAGACCACAACTTAGTAAATTGTGGCAAAAAAATAAGTAACTTGTGGCAACAACTTAGTCAATTGTGACCACAACTTTATAACTTAAGGCCTCTGTGTCACCGTTGTTTCCTAAATGAAATGGGTTAAAGATGTATGAAACACATCTGACATCTACTGAATTAATCAGACACAAGAACTGAGAATTTAAAATTATAATGCAATAGGAACACCGATATCATTCGTTTCTGTTTTGCTTTTCTCGCCTAAGTGAAGTGATCACTCCAAATTGAAGACAAAAGTTTTCATGATGTTTAAAATTTGTTTCACTCGGTTGTTGGATAACAAATGGTCATTTCTCATATACATGTACAACTAATTCCAGTTTCAGATTTATTAAAAAGAAGGCAACAGATGACAAAGTACAAATATGCATAATCAATAGAAACAACAATATACATTTGTATAAGAAATGTCTCATGAAACACAATCAGAAGCAAAATATACAAGAACTATATGTCAAAGTAAATAAATACGAGAATAGTTTTTAGCTAGACTAAGGAGGTCTTTACTACTCGCCCCAGCGTCGGCATCCGGTTTAAAATTTAGGGCAAGTTCGGATTTTCACTTATATCATCATTATCCTTCATTCATTTCACTTAATACTTCACACAGTTGTTCAGGGCCAAAACATAATGAGGTTAGATAACTCGATATCATCCTTTATACAAATTATTGCCCCTGATTGACTATCATATATAGGAAAATGTTTAAGGGCATGTTGGGATATTTATAAATTACTTCTTTCCCACTCATTCAATAGACTTAATAATTCACACAGTTGTTCAGGACAACGCACAATGAGGTTACACAAATCCTTTTTATCCTTAATTCAAGTAATGGCCCCTGATTGACTAAGAAACTTCGGTTAAAGTTTCAAGGCAAGTTAGGATTTTAATAAAAATACTTAATACTTCGCCGGTTAATGACGACCATCTTGCAATAAGTTCACACATTTTAACACTAAATTATGACCCTTGATTGATTTCTTTGATTTTTTGACAGGCACATTTTAATATTCTTAACCAGGTTTTCATAAAAGGAATACAAGTTATAAGACTGACTTGCGTCATTGTTCGGGGCAGTCTGGTGGGAGAACAGCGTCAAAGTCACCTCATCTATCGAATAGTTTCAGTAAGGTTTGACTTAAAGTGACCAAATTTGGTATATACGAAGAGTTTATGAAGACCTTTCATGGGAATGCCTTTGAGGCACCTCGAATCAAGGTCAAAGTTACTATTAATAGAAAAATTGTTGGCATTAACACAAGTAAGGGTCTATATATTGAGACCAAATATATATATATAAATATATAAAAGTTTAAAGAGACCTTTCCTGAGATTGTGTTTTGGGCCCAAAATGTTATGGTCTAGGTAAAGGCCACTTTTGCTAAATATAGAAATATGGTGAGTATTAGTCACTATAACTAAAAATATATTTCTGTTTGGTACTGAATAACTTTAGTTATGGTCGACATACAGTGACCAAACTTGATAAGTAGGAAGAGTTTAATGAGGACTTCCATGGATTTGTGTTTGGGGCCCTTTAGGTTCAAGGTCACTGTGACAAAAAAAAGAAGGCAGTTGAAACTGAAACTCTACTGCTAATCATTAAAAACCCGGTCACATGACGATTCTTGTTCCATTTTCTAATTTGATTTTTTGTATTGCTTTTGACACGCACATATACTATTTTTTTATTCACAAGTAAAAGCGGTGTTGTCGAGCGCGCTGTCTTACGACAGCTCTTGTTTTATAAATAGGTGTTTTTACCATGAAAGTGGTCACTCCCTGTTTTTCAACCAGACTTGTGACTGGCTTAGGTCAGGTTAAACACTTGACAAAGGAGGAAATGTTACACACCATTACTCAGCCAGCACCCTTAAGAGCCCTCCCAGGCGGGTTTATCTACTGTAGAAGTCCTAGCGAGGAGTAGTACTGGGCCTCTCGGATTATTTCTACGGGGCAACACTGGTATTTTATGGGCATAACGCCAAACTTATGATCAAGATACACGAAAGGATATACTGAAGCAAGTATCAGATGCATCAGCATCCACATCATGTACTTAAACCACCTGTCAGGCTTGAAAACTCTGTAGAGTTCACCTTCAAACATGCAACATTGGATAATGAAGCAAATGCTTGGCCACAGACTCACTTTGTCTATTCAAAAGTAGGTAGGAAATGGTAACTAGAATCGCCGATACCTATTTCCATTTTTTTCACAACCACCGTGCTCACCATCATCTTCACCACCTTCACCGTGTTCATCACCATCATGACCACCACCATCACCACTACCGTGACCATCACTGTCAACCAACTGGATCATCACCATCATGACCACCACAATCCACCATCATGCTAATCACAATTACCACCACAACCCACCACCATGCTCATCACCATCATGACCATCACCTTCCACATTTTTGCTAAATACCATTATTTGTTCATCACCATCATGACCATTTCCATTACCATAATCAGCATTATACCATCACTATGCACCACCTTGCTCATCCCCATCATACCATCACTATCCACCACCTTGTTCATCACAAAATACCACCACAATCAACCACCATCATACCATGACAATCTCCCTCCTTGCTCATCACCATCATACTATCATTATCCACCACCTTGCTCATCAACATCATACCACCACAATCCATCACCACCATGATCATTACCATCATTTGTTCATCACCAACATGACTATTACCACCCACAACCTTGCTCATCATCATCATCACGACCATCACTGTCCATCAAATAGATCATCACCATCATAACCACTACCATCCACCACCATGCTCATCACCATAATACCATCACTATCCACCACCTTCCTAATCAGCATCATACCATCACTTTGCACCACCTTGCTCATCAGCATCATACAATCTCTATCCACCACTTTGCTCATCACCTATATCAACACAATCCACCATCATGACCATCACCTTCCACCTTCTTGCACATTTCCATCATTTGTTCATCACCAACATGACCAATACCATCTACCACCTTGCTCATCACTATCATGATCATCACTGTCCACCAACTTGATCATCACCATCATGACCACCATAATCCACCACCATGCTCATCTCCATCATACCATCACTATCCACCACCTTGCTAATCAGCATTATACCATCACTATGCATCACCTTGCTCATCCCCATCATACCATCAGTATCCACTACCTTGCTCATCAGAATCATATCACAATCCACCACCTTGCCCATCACCATAAAACCATCTCTTTCCATCACCTTCCTCATCACCATCATACAACCACAATCCACCACCACCATCATGACCATCACCTTCTTGCTCATTACCATCATTTGTTCATCACCAACATGACCATAACCATCCACCACCTTGCTCATCACCATCATGAACATCACTGTCCACCGACTAGATCATCACCATCATGAACACCACAATCCACCACCATGCTCATCTCCATTATACCATCACTATCCACCACCTTGCTAATCAGCATTTTACCATCACTATGCACCACCTTGCTTATCACCATCATAACATCACAATCCACCACCTTGCTAATCAGCATTATACCATCACTGTGCACCACCTTGCTCATCACCATCATGAACATCACTGTCCACCGACTAGATCATCACCATCATGAACACCACAATCCACCACCATGCTCATCTCCATTATACCATCACTATCCACCACCTTGTTAATCAGCATTATACCATCACGTGCACCACCTTGCTCATCACCATCATACCATCACAATCCACCACCTTGATAATCAGCATTATACCATCACTGTGCACCACCTTGCTCATCCCCAGCATACCATCACTATCAACCACTTTGCTAATCAGCATAATACCATCACTATGCACCACATTGCTCATCACCATCATAACAATCACCTTCCAAATTCTTGCTCATTACCATCATTTGTTCATCACCATCCACCACCATGCACATAACCATCATACCATTACTATTCACCACTTTGCTAATCAGCATAATACCATCACTATGCACCACCTTGCTCATCACCATAAAACCATCTCTTTCCATCACCTTCCTTATCACCATCATTCAATCACAATCCACCACCATGCTCATCACCATCATACCACCACAATCCACCACCATCATGACCATCACATTCTTGCTCATTACCATCATTTTTTCATCACCAACATGACCATTACCATCCACCACCTTGCTCATCACCATCATGAACATCACTGTCCAACGACTAGATCATCACCATCATGACCACCACAATCCACCACCATGCTCATCTCCATCATACCATCACTATCCACCACCTTGCTAATCAGCATTATACCATCACTATGCACCACCTTGCTCATCACCATCATAATCCACCACCTTCCTAATCAGCATTATACCATCACTGTGCACCACCTTGCTCATCCCCATCATACCATCACTATCCACCACCTTGCTCATCACCGTAATACGTCAGTATCACCACCTTGCTCATCAGCATCATATCATCGCTATCCACCACCTTCCTCATCAGCTTCATATCATCACAATCCACCATCTTGCTCATCACCATCATACCACCACCATGCTCATTACCATCATACCATCACAATCCACCACCTTGCTTATCAGCATCATACCATAAATATCCACCACCTTGCTCATCAACATCTTACCATAAATATCCACCACCTTGCTAATCAGCTTCATATCATCACAATCCACCATCTTGCTCATCACCATCATACCACCACCATGCTTATTACCATCATACCATCACAATCCACCACCTTGCTTATCAGCATCAGCATCCTACCATCAATATCCACCACCTCATTACCATCATACCACAACAATCCACTTCCATGCTCATCACCATCATACCATCACTATCCACTATCATCCTCATCACCATCATAACAATCACCTTCCAAATTCTTGCTCATCACAATCATTTGTTCATCACCAGCATGACCATCACAATCCACCACCATTCACATAACCATCATACCATCACTATTCACCACTTTGTTAATCAGCATAATACCATCACTATGCACCACATTGCTCATCACCATCATACCACCACTATGCTTAACACCAACATAACAATCACCTTCCAAATTCTTGCTCATTACCATCATTTGTTCATCACCAGCATGACCATCACCATCCACCACCATGGACATAACCATCACTATCCACCACTTTGCTAATCAGCATAATACCATCACTATGCACCACCTTGCTCATCACCATTATACCACCAGCATGCTCAATACCATCAAACCACCCCAATCCACTTCCATGCTCATCACCATCAGACCATCACAATACACCACCAAGTTCATCCGCATCATACAATCACTATGCACCACCTTGCTCATCGCCATCATACCACCACTATCCACCACCTTGCTCATTACCATCATCTTCCACCTCCATTTTCATTACCATCATTTGTTCATTTCCATCATCACCACCACACTCCACCACTATGCTCATCACAATCATACCACCAAAATCCACCAACATTTGTTCAAGACCATCAGTAACCACTAACTTGCTCATTACCATCATACCACCACAATCTACGTCCTTGCTCATCAACATCATACCATCACAATACACCACGTTGCTCATCAACATCATGACCATCACCTTCCACCTTTTTAATTATAATCATCATTTGTTGATACTTTGTTGATCACCATCATGACCATTACCATCCACCGCCTTGCTCATCACCGTCAATTCCCACCAATTAAATCATCATCATCATGACCACAACAATCCAACACCATACTCATCACAATCACACCATCACTCTCCACCACCTTGCTCATCAGCATCATATCATCACCATCATACCTAGCTTATCAACATCATATCACCACAATCCACCACCATCATGATCATTACCTTCCACCTTCTTGCTCATTACCATCATTTGTTCATCACCAGCATGACCATCACCATCCACAACCTTGCTCATCATCATCATACCTACACTATCCACCACTTTGCTAATCAGCATAGTAACATCACTATGCACCACCTTGCTCATCACCATCATACCACCACCTTGTTCATTACCATCATAACACCACAATCCACTTCCATGCTCATCACCATCATACAATAACTATCCACTACCATGCTCATCACCATCAGACCATCACAATACACCACCTAGCTCATCCGCATCATACCATCACTAAGCGCCACCTTGCTCATCACCATAATACGACCACTATCCACCACCTTGCTCATTACCATCATCTCCTACCTTCTTGCTAAACACCATCATTTGTTCATCACCATCATGACCATAACCATCCACCACCTTGCTCATCAATTCCATCACTGTCCACCAACTACATCATCATCATCATGACCACAACAATCCTACACAATGATCGTCACCATCATACCATCCCTTTCCACCACCTTGCTCATCAGCATCATACCATCACTATCCACCACCTTGCTAATCAGCATTATACCATTATTATGCACTACCTTGCTGATACCCATCATACCATCACTTTCCACCACCTTGTTAATCAGCATTATACCATCATTATGCACTACCTTGCTCATACCCATCATACCACCACCTTGCTCATCACCATCATACCATCACAATCCACCACCTTGCTCATCAGCATTATACCATCATTATGCACTACCTTGCTCATACCCATCAACCATCACTTTCCACCACCTTGCTTATCACCAACATACCACCACTATGAACAACCATGCTCATCACAATCATACCACCACAATGCACCACCTTGCTCATCACCATCATGACCATCATGACCACCACCATGCTAATCACCATCATACCATAACTATCCACCACCTTGCTAATCAGCATTATACCATAACTATGCACCACCTTGCTCATTCCTATCATACCACCACTATCCACCACATTGGCCATCACCATAATACCATCAGTATCAACAACCTTGCTCATCAGCATCATATCATCAAAATCAACCACCTTGCTCATCACCATCATGACAATCACCTTCCACCTTCTTGCTCATTACCATCATTTGTTCATCACCATCATGACCATCCACCATCTTGCTCATCACCATCAGGACAATCACTGTCCACAAACAAGATCATGAACACCACAATCAACCACCATGCTTATCATCATCATAACCCACCACCTTGCTAATCAGCATAATACCATCACTATGCACCACCCTGCTCATCAGCATCATACCATCACTATCAACCACTTTGCTCATCATCATCATACCATCACCACAATCAACAACCATGCTCATAACTATAATACCATCATTGTCCACAATCTAGATCATGACCACCACAATCAACCACCATGCTCATCACCATTATGACCACCACAATCCACCATCATGCTCATTCCCATCGTACCATCACGATCAACCACTCTGCTTATCACGATCATACCATCAGAATCCACCACCTTGCTTATCAGCATCATATCATCACAATCCACCACCTTGCTCATCACATTCATCACCCTACACCTTGCTCATTACCATAATATCACCACAATCCACCACCATGCTCTTCATAATCATACCATTACATTACACCACCTTTCTCATCACCATCACTATCCACCACCTTTCTCATCACCATCATACCACCACAATCCACTACCACCATAACATCAGTATCCACCACCTTGCTCACCACAATCCACCACCATGCTCATTACCATCGATCATGACCATCATCTTCCACCTTCTTGCTTATTACCATCATTTGTTCATCACCATCATGACCATTACCGTCCACCACCATCATACCATCACTATCCACCACCTTGCTAATCAGCATTATACCAACACCATGCACAACCTTGCTCATCCCCATCATACTACACTATCCACCTCCTTACTCATCACAATCATACCACCACCATGCTCATCACCATCATGACCATCACCTTGACCTTCTTGCTCATTACCATCATTTGTTCATCACCATATTGACGATTAACATCCACCACCTTGCTCATAACCATCATGACCATCACTATCACCTGCAACCTTCTTGCTCAATACCATCATTTGTTCATCACCATCATGACCATAACCATCCACCACCTTGCTCATCACCAGCATGGCCATCACCTCCCACCTTCTTGCTCAATACCATCATTTGTTCATCACCATCATGACCATAACCATCCACCACCTTGCTCATCACAAGCATGGCCATCACCTCCCACCTTCTTGCTCAATACCATCATTTGTTTATCACCATCATGACCATAACCATCCACCACCTTGCTCATCACCATCATGACCATCACTGCCCACCACATTGATCATCACCATCATACAATCAGTATCCACCACCTTGCTCATCAGCACAGCATCATCACAATCCACCACCTTGCTCATCACCATCAAACCATCACTGTCCACCACCTAGCACATCGACATCATACCACCACCATGCTCATCACCATCATACCATCACAATACACCACCTTGCTCATCAACATCATACCATCACAATATACCACCTTGTTCATCACCATCAAACCATCATTATCCAACACCTTCCGCATCTCCAACATGACCATAACCATCCAACACCTTGCTCATCACCATCATGACCATCACTCTCCACCAACTAGATCATCACCATCACGACCATCACTATCCTCTTCCTTGCTAATCAGCATTATATCACCACAATCCACCACTATGCTCATCACCATCATGACCATCACCTTCCACTTTTTTGCACATTACCATCACTTGTTCAGCACCATCATGACCATAACCATCCACAACCTTGATCATCACCATCATACCACCACCAGGCTCATCACCATCATGACCATCACTATCCTCTTCCTTGCTAATCAGCATTATATCACCACAATCCACCACTATGCTCATCACCATCATGACCATCACCTTCCACTTTTTTGCACATTACCATCACTTGTTCAGCACCATCATGACCATAACCATCCACAACCTTGATCATCACCATCATACCACCACCAGGCTCATCACCATCATGACCATCGCCTTTGACCTTCTTGCTCATTACCATCATTTGTTCATCACCATATTGACGATCAACATCCACCACCTTGCTCATCACCATCATGGCCATCACCTGCCAACTTCTTGCTCAATACCATCATTTGTTCATCACCATCATGACCATTACCATCCATCACCTTGCTTATCACCAGCATGGCCATCACCTCCCACCTTCTTGCTCAATACATTTTTATACTATCATTTGCTCATCACCATCATGATCATTACCATCAACCACCTTTCTCATCACCATCATGACCATCACTATCCACCAACTGGATCAATATCATCATGACCACCACAATCAACCACCATGCTCATCACAATCATGACCACCACAATAATTCACCATGTTCATCCCCATCACTATCAACCACCTTGCTCATCACCATGATACCATTAGTATCCACCACCTTGATCATCAGCATCATACTATCAGTATCCACAACCTTGCTCATCAGCATCATACTATCACTAACCACCACCTTGGTCATCGCCATCATAACACCACAAACCACCACAATGCTCATCACCATCATGACCATCACCATCCACTTACTATATCACCATCATACGATCAGTATCTACCACCTTGCTCATCACCACAAACCACCACAATGCTCATCACCATCATGACCATCACCATCCACTTACTATATCACCATCATACGATCAGTATCTACCACCTTGCTCATCACCACAAACCACCACAATGCTCATCACCAACATACCACCACCTTGCTCATCACCAACATACCACCACCTTGCTCATCACCATCATACCATCAGTATCCACCACCTTGCTCAACACAAACATATCACCACAATCCACCACCTTGCTCATCACCATCATACCACCACCATGCTCATCAAAATCATGACCATCACATTTGACTTTCTTGCTCATAACCATCATTTGTTCATCACCATCATGACCATTACCATCCACCACACTGCTCATCACCATCATACCATCAGTATCCAACACCTTGCTCATCAGCATCCTATCAACACAATCCACCACCTTGCTCATTAACAGCATTTGTTCATCAGCATCCACCATCATGACCACCACCATCATGACCATTACCATCCACCACACTGCTCATCACCATCACTTTCCACCACATTGCTCTTCACCATCATAACACCACAATCCACTTTCATGCTCATCACCATCATGACAATCACCTTCCACCTTCTTGCTAATTACATCATTTGTTTATCACCATCATGTCCATTACTATCCACCATCATGACCATCACTGTTCAACAACTAGAACATCACCATCATGACCACAGCCATACATCACCATCATACCAACACTATCAACCACCTTGCTAATCAGCATTATGCCATCACTATACACCACCTTGCTCATCCCCATTATACCATTTCTATCCACCACGTTGCTAATCAGCATTATACCATCACTATACACCACCTTGCTCATTTCCATCATACCATTACTACCCGCCACCTTGCACATCACCATCATACCTTCAGTAGTCACCACCTTGTTCATCACCATCACATCAACACAATCCACCAAGGTAGCTCATTATCATCATTATCCACCACCTTGCTCGTCACTATCAAACAACCACCATGTTCATCATCATCATACCATCACTATACACCACCTTGCTCATCTCCATCATACCATTACTATCAGCCACCTTGCACATCACCATCATACCATTAGGCTCCACCACCTTGCACATCACCATCATATCAACACAATCCATCACCTTGCTCATCACCATCATACCATCACTATCCACCACCTTGCTCATCAGCATCATATCATCACAAATCCACCACCTTGCTCATCACCATCATGCAATCACAATCCTACACTATGCTCATCACCATCATACCATCACTATCTACCACCTTGCTCATCACCATTATACCATCACAATCCACCACTTTGCTCATCACAATAAAACCATCACTATCCAACACCTTGCTCATCACCATCATACCATCACTATCCACCACCTTGCTCATCACCATCATACCATCACTATCCACCACCTTGCCCATCACCATCATATAATCACAATCCACCACCTTGCTCATCACCATTATACCATCACAATCCACCACCTTGCACATCACCATCATACCATCACAATCCACCACCTTGCTCATCACCATTAAACCATCACAATCCAGCACCTTGCACATCACCATCATACCATCACAATCCACCACCTTGCTCATCACAATCCACCACCTTGCTCATCACAATAATACAATCACTATCCAACACCTTGCTCATCACTATCCACCACCATGCTCATCACCATCAGCAACTCCTCACCACCACCACTGTGCTTACCACCATCAGCACATCTACCACCACCACCAATGTGCTCACCACCATCAGCACCACCTCCACCACCACCACTCTGCTTACCACCATCAGCACATCTACCACCACCACCACCATGCTTACCACCATCAGCACATCCACCACCACCACCACTGTGCTTACCACCATCAGCACATCTACTACCACCACCGTGCTTACCACCATCAGCACATCTACCACCACCACCACCGTGCTTACCACCATCAGCACATCCACCAACACCACCACCATACCTACCACCATTAGCACATCCACCACCACCACCACTGTGCTTACCACCATCAGCACATCTACTTCCACCACCGTGCTTACCACCATCAGCACATCCACCACCTCCACCACTGTGCTTATCACCATCAGCACATCTACTACCACCACCGTGCTTACCACCATCAGCACATCCATCACAACCACCACCACCGTGCTTACCACCATCAGCACATCCACCAACACCACCACCGTGCCTACCACCATCAGCACATCCACCACCACCACCGTGCTTACCACCATCAGCACATCTACCACCACCACCACCATGCTTACCACCACCACCACTGTGCTAACCACCATCAGCACATCCATCACCACCACAACCACTGTGATTTCATCCATCAGCACATCCAACACCACCACCGTGCTATCCATCATCAGCACATCCACCACCACCACCACCACCACTGTGCTCACCACCAACAGCACATCCACCACCACCACTGTGCTTTCCACCATCAGCACATCCAACACCACCACCACCACCACCACCGTGCTAACCACCATCAGCACATCCACCACCACCACCATCAGCACATCAACCATCACCACCACTACCACCGTTCTTACCACCATCAGCACATCCACCACCACCGTTCTAACCACCATCAGCACATCAACCATCACCACCACTACCACCGATCTCACCACAATCAGCACATCCACCACCACTACCTTGCTCACCACCATCAGTCACTGAAACATGGAACCGATGCAGTCACTTATTGCAATAAAACTCTTATACATAGTTCAAATAAATATCATAATTAAGAAGCAAATATTAAATATATTAATAAACATGCTGATATTTAACAAATATTGTTTAAAATTAATTTAAAATATGTTCATTGCACTTATAGATCTACATTGCTGTAAACTGTTTTTCACTTCTCAATTCATGAGTCTTTCCTACCAGTCTATTATAAGTCACGTGCAAAATTATACATATGAAGCCACATAAATGTGCAACTTTTTGTATATAGGAATATACACGAATATGAAATAAACCTTTTCTGATACCCAAGTTTGGTTAAGGAAATCTTGGGAAAGAATGCTGGTGCCTTTTAGCATTTTCACTATAAGATTTAAATAACCATCAGAAAATGCCTTTTTCAGTTTTCGTGTTTTTCTTAATAAATAAATGTTCAAAAACAGAAAATAAATCAAGATTATTGATTTAATAATAAAGAATTCAAAATTTTGTCCACAAAATTTAGACAAAAATGATAAGCTCATGAAGAATGAAGTGAAAAGATTATTTTAAGGGAGTCTTTCTCCACAATTTTAAATGCATAATAGATTATTTTTACTTTGAACGAATTTTAATAAATAGCAAAAAAATACATATCTTTGTTGATGATGTTGTCCACAGCATATTGTGTGAACAAGACTGCCAATGTAGCCCCATCACAACAATCAACACCTTTATGACAGCCACCACCACCACCACCACCATTCCAATGTAGCTCCATACCACCAATCTAAATAAAACAGCTTAGGTACTATAGACAAGACATTTAAAGAGCTTCAAAGATAAGCTTAGGGATAATCATCATCATTTTCACCACCACCATCATATGATCATCATCGCTTGACCACAACCACCAACATTATGACCACCACCATAATCATCATTGTCATCAACATCACCACCACAATCACCATAACCACCACCATTACCACCACTACCACCATCAACACAACCACCACCACCATCTTCACCATTACTATTAATCATCATCACCACCATCAACATTACCTTCACTAACAACCATCACAATCATCATCATCATCATCATCATCATCATCATCATCATCATCATCATCATCGTCATTATCATCACTACTATCACCAGCATCACCATTACTAAAATCATCATCATCATGATCATCATAATCATCATCATCATCGTCACTACCATCACCAGCATCAACATAACTAAAATCATCATCATCATCATCATCATCATCATCATCATCATCATCATCACCACCACCACCACCACCACCACCACCACCACCACCACCACCACCACCAGCATCAACTTTACTAAAATCATCATCATCATCATCATCACCACCACCACCACCACCACCACCACCGCCACCACCACCATCAACATAACCTTCACTAACAACCATCACAATCAGCATCATCATCATGACCATCCCCTTCGACCACCTTGCGCATCACTATCATGTCCATCACTATCCACCACCGTATTCATCACCATCATGACCATCACCTTCTACCACCTTGCTCATAATCATCATGACAACATCTAACACCACTTTGCTTACCAACTCGGCACATCCACCAACACCATCACTGTGCTTACCACCATCAGCACATCCACCACAACCACCACCACCATCACCACTGTGCTTACCACCATCAGCATATCCACCACCACCAACACTGTGCTTACCACCATCAGCACATCCACCAACACCAGCACTGTGTTTACCACCATCAGCACATCCACCACCGTGCTAACCACTATCAGCACATCAACCAACACCATCACTGTGCTTACCACCATCAGCACATCCACCACCATCACCACTGTGCTTACCACCATCAGCACATCCACCACCACCAACACTGTGCTTACCACCATCAGCACATCCACCAACACCATCACTGTGCCTACAACCATCAGCACATCAACCACCACCACCACTGTGCTTACCACCATCAGCACATCTACCACCACCACCGTGCTTACCACCATCAGCACATCCACCACCACCACCACAGTGCCTACAACCATCAGTACATCTACCACTAACACCACTGTGCTTACCACCATCAGCACATCTACCACCACCACCGTGCTTACCACCATCAGCACATCCACCACCACCACCACCGTGCTTACCACCATCAGCACATCCACCAACACCATCACTGTGCCTACAACCATCAGCTCATCCACCACCACCACCACTGTGCTTACCACCATCAGCACATCTACCACAACCACCACTGTGCTAACCACCATCAGCACATCTACCACCACCACCACTGTGCTAACCACCATCAGCACATCTACCAACACCACCACTGTGCTAACCACCATCAGCACATCTACCACCACCACCACTGTACTAACCACCACCACCACAATTGTGCTTACCAATATCAGCACAACCACCACCACCACCACTGTGCTAACTACCATCAGCACATCCACCACCACCACCACTGTGCTAACCACCATCAGCACATCTACCACCACCACCACCACTGTGCTAACCACCATCAGCACATCTACCACCACCACCACTGTGCTAACCACCATCAGCACATCTACCACCACCACCACTGTGCTAACCACCATCAGCACATCTACCACCACCACCACTGTGCTAACCACCATCAGCACATCTACCACCACCACCACTGTGCTAATCACCATCAGCACATCCACCACCACCACCACCACCACTACCACCGTGCTCAATACCAACAGCACATCCACCGCCATTACCGTGCCACCACCATCAGCACATCCACCACCACCACCTTGCTATCCACCATCAGCACATCCACCACCACCACCGTGCTATCCACCATCATCACATCCACTCCACCACCGTGCTTACCAGCATTAGCACATCCACCATCACTACCATGCTCACCACAATCAGCACATCCACCACCACCACCACTGTGCTTACTACCATCAGCACATCTACCACCACCACCATTGTGCTAACCACCATCAGCACATCCACCACCACCACCACTATGCTCAATACCATCAGCACATCCACCACCACTACCATGCTCACCACCATCAGCACATCCACCACCACCACCGTGCTATCCACCCTCAGCACATCCACCACCATTACCATGCTCACCACCATCAGAACATCCACCACCACTACCATGCTCACTATTATCAGCACATCCACCACCACTACCATGCTCAGCACCATCACTGCACCCACCACCACTACCATGCTCACCACCATCAGCACATCCACCACCACTGTGCTAACCACCATCAGCACATCCACCAACACCACCTTGCTATCCACCATCAGCACATCCACCACCACTACTGTGCTCACCACCATCAGCACATCCACCACCACCACCCCCACCGTGCTTACCACCATCAGCACATCCACCACCACTACCATGCTCACCACCATCACTACCATGCTCACCACCATTAGCACATCCACCACCACTACCATGCTTTTCACCATCAGCACATCCACCACCACTAACGTGCTCACCACCATCAGCACATCCACCACCACTACCTTGCTCTGACACCACCATCAGTCACTGAAACATGGAACCGATGCAGTCACTTATTGCAATAAAACTCTTATACATAATTCAAATAAATATCATAATTAAGAAGCAAATATTAAATATATTAATAAACATGCTGATATTTAACAAATATTGTTTAAAATTAATTTAAAATATGTTCATTGCACTTATAGATCTACATTGCTGTAAACTGTTTTTCACTTCTCAATTCACGAGTCTTTCCTACCAGTCTATTATAAGTCACGTGCAAAATTATACATATGAAGCCACATAAATGTGCAACTTTTTAAATTAAAGTAGCATATATATGTATATAGGAATATACACGAATATGAAATAAACCTTTTCTGATACCCAAGTTTGGTTAAGGAAATCTTGGGAAAGAATGCTGGTGCCTTTTAGCATTTTCACTATAAGATTTAAATTACCATCAGAAAATGCCTTTTTCAGTTTTCGTGTTTTTCTTAATAAAAAAATGTTCAAAAACAGAAAATAAATCAAGATTATTGATTTAATAATAAAGAATTCAAAATTATGTCCACAAAATTTAGACAAAAATGATAAGCTCATGAAGAATGAAGTGAAAAGATTATTTTAAGGGAGTCTTTCTCCACAATTTTAAATGCATAATAGATTATTTTTACTTTGAACAAATTTTAATAAATAGCAAAAAAATACATATCTTTGTTGATGATGTTGTCCACAGCATATTGTGTGAACAAGACTGCCAATGTAGCCCCATCACAACAATCAACACCTTTATGACAGCCACCACCACCACCACCACCACCATCATGCCAATGTAGCTCCATACCACCAATCTAAATAAAACAGCTTAGGTACTATAGACAACACATTTAAAGAGCTTCAAAGATAAGCTTAGGGATAATCATCATTATCATTTTTACCACCACCATAATACTATCACCAGCATCACCATCACTAAAATCATCATCATCACTACCATCACCAGCATCAACATCGTCACTACCATCACCAGCATCAACATTACTAAAATCATCATCATCATCATCATCATCATCATCATCATCATCATCATCATCACCACCATCAACATAACCTTCACTAACAACCATCATCATCATCATCATCATCATCATCATCATCATCATCATCATCATCACTACCATCACCATCACTTAAATCATAATCATCATCATCATCATCGCATGACCACAATGACAAACACTATGACCACAAGCACAATCATCATCGCCATCAGCATCAACACAACCTTCACCAGCATCACCATCACTAAAACCATAATCATCACCATCATCATCATCATATGACCACAATGACAAACACTATGACCACCAACACCACCACCACTACCACCATCACCATCACCAACACCATCACCACCACCACCACCACCACCACCATCACCACCACCATAAACACAGCTACCACCAACATCTTCACCATCACTAACAATCATCATCATCATCATCATCATCATCGCATGACCTCAACGCCAAACACTATGACCACCAGCACAATCATCATCGTCATCACCACAACCATCACCATCAATACAACCATCACTACTATCACCAGCATCACCATTACTAAAATCATCATCATCATGATCATCATATCATCATCATCATCATCATCATCGTCACTACCATCACCAGCATCAACATAACTAAAATCATCATCATCATCATCATCATCATCACCACCACCACCACCACCACCACCACCACCACCACCAGCATCAACTTTACTAAAATCATCATCATCATCATCATCACCACCACCACCACCACCACCACCACCGCCACCACCACCATCAACATAACCTTCACTAACAACCATCACAATCAGCATCATCATCATGACCATCCCCTTCGACCACCTTGCGCATCACTATCATGTCCATCACTATCCACCACCGTATTCATCACCATCATGACCATCACCTTCTACCACCTTGCTCATAATCATCATGACAACATCTAACACCACTTTGCTTACCAACTCGGCACATCCACCAACACCATCACTGTGCTTACCACCATCAGCACATCCACCACAACCACCACCACCATCACCACTGTGCTTACCACCATCAGCATATCCACCACCACCAACACTGTGCTTACCACCATCAGCACATCCACCAACACCAGCACTGTGTTTACCACCATCAGCACATCCACCACCGTGCTAACCACTATCAGCACATCAACCAACACCATCACTGTGCTTACCACCATCAGCACATCCACCACCATCACCACTGTGCTTACCACCATCAGCACATCCACCACCACCAACACTGTGCTTACCACCATCAGCACATCCACCAACACCATCACTGTGCCTACAACCATCAGCACATCAACCACCACCACCACTGTGCTTACCACCATCAGCACATCTACCACCACCACCGTGCTTACCACCATCAGCACATCCACCACCACCACCACAGTGCCTACAACCATCAGTACATCTACCACTAACACCACTGTGCTTACCACCATCAGCACATCTACCACCACCACCGTGCTTACCACTATCAGCACAACCACCACCACCACCACTGTGCTAACTACCATCAGCACATCCACCACCACCACCACTGTGCTAACCACCATCAGCACATCTACCACCACCACCACCACTGTGCTTACCACCATCAGCACATCTACCACAACCACCACTGTGCTAACCACCATCAGCACATCTACCACCACCACCACCACTGTGCTAACCACCATCAGCACATCTACCAACACCACCACTGTGCTAACCACCATCAGCACATCTACCACCACCACCACTGTACTAACCACCACCACCACAATTGTGCTTACCACTATCAGCACAACCACCACCACCACCACTGTGCTAACTACCATCAGCACATCCACCACCACCACCACTGTGCTAACCACCATCAGCACATCTACCACCACCACCACCACTGTGCTAACCACCATCAGCACATCTACCACCACCACCACTGTGCTAACCACCATCAGCACATCTACCACCACCACCACTGTGCTAACCACCATCAGCACATCTACCACCACCACCACTGTGCTAACCACCATCAGCACATCTACCACCACCACCACTGTGCTAATCACCATCAGCACATCCACCACCACCACCACCACCACTACCACCGTGCTCAATACCAACAGCACATCCACCGCCATTACCGTGCCACCACCATCAGCACATCCACCACCACCACCTTGCTATCCACCATCAGCACATCCACCACCACCACCGTGCTATCCACCATCATCACATCCACTCCACCACCGTGCTTACCAGCATTAGCACATCCACCATCACTACCATGCTCACCACAATCAGCACATCCACCACCACCACCACTGTGCTTACTACCATCAGCACATCTACCACCACCACCATTGTGCTAACCACCATCAGCACATCCACCACCACCACCACTATGCTCAATACCATCAGCACATCCACCACCACTACCATGCTCACCACCATCAGCACATCCACCACCACCACCGTGCTATCCACCCTCAGCACATCCACCACCATTACCATGCTCACCACCATCAGAACATCCACCACCACTACCATGCTCACTATTATCAGCACATCCACCACCACTACCATGCTCAGCACCATCACTGCACCCACCACCACTACCGTGCTCACCACCATCAGCACATCCACCACCACTGTGCTAACCACCATCAGCACATCCACCAACACCACCTTGCTATCCACCATCAGCACATCCACCACCACTACTGTGCTCACCACCATCAGCACATCCACCACCACCACCCCCACCGTGCTTACCACCATCAGCACATCCACCACCACTACCATGCTCACCACCATCACTACCATGCTCACCACCATTAGCACATCCACCACCACTACCATGCTTTTCACCATCAGCACATCCACCACCACTAACGTGCTCACCACCATCAGCACATCCACCACCACTACCTTGCTCTGACACCACCATCAGTCACTGAAACATGGAACCGATGCAGTCACTTATTGCAATAAAACTCTTATACATAATTCAAATAAATATCATAATTAAGAAGCAAATATTAAATATATTAATAAACATGCTGATATTTAACAAATATTGTTTAAAATTAATTTAAAATATGTTCATTGCACTTATAGATCTACATTGCTGTAAACTGTTTTTCACTTCTCAATTCACGAGTCTTTCCTACCAGTCTATTATAAGTCACGTGCAAAATTATACATATGAAGCCACATAAATGTGCAACTTTTTAAATTAAAGTAGCATATATATGTATATAGGAATATACACGAATATGAAATAAACCTTTTCTGATACCCAAGTTTGGTTAAGGAAATCTTGGGAAAGAATGCTGGTGCCTTTTAGCATTTTCACTATAAGATTTAAATAACCATCAGAAAATGCCTTTTTCAGTTTTCGTGTTTTTCTTAATAAAAAAATGTTCAAAAACAGAAAATAAATCAAGATTATTGATTTAATAATAAAGAATTCAAAATTATGTCCACAAAATTTAGACAAAAATGATAAGCTCATGAAGAATGAAGTGAAAAGATTATTTTAAGGGAGTCTTTCTCCACAATTTTAAATGCATAATAGATTATTTTTACTTTGAACAAATTTTAATAAATAGCAAAAAAATACATATCTTTGTTGATGATGTTGTCCACAGCATATTGTGTGAACAAGACTGCCAATGTAGCCCCATCACAACAATCAACACCTTTATGACAGCCACCACCACCACCACCACCATCATGCCAATGTAGCTCCATACCACCAATCTAAATAAAACAGCTTAGGTACTATAGACAACACATTTAAAGAGCTTCAAAGATAAGCTTAGGGATAATCATCATTATCATTTTTACCACCACCATAATACTATCACCAGCATCACCATCACTAAAATCATCATCATCATCATCATCATCATCATCATCATCATCACTACCATCACCAGCATCAACATCATCATCGTCACTACCATCACCAGCATCAACATTACTAAAATCATCTTCATCATCATCATCATCATCATCATCATCATCATCATCATCATCATCACCACCATCAACATAACCTTCACTAACAACCATCATCATCATCATCATCATCATCATCATCATCATCATCATCATCACTACCATCACCATCACTTAAATCATAATCATCATCATCATCATCATCGCATGACCACAATGACAAACACTATGACCACAAGCACAATCATCATCGCCATCAGCATCAACACAACCTTCACCAGCATCACCATCACTAAAACCATCATCATCACCATCATCATCATCATATGACCACAATGACAAACACTATGACCACCAACACCACCACCACTACCACCATCACCATCACCAACACCATCACCACCACCACCACCACCACCACCATCACCACCACCATAAACACAACTACCACCAACATCTTCACCATCACTAACAATCATCATCATCATCATCATCATCATCGCATGACCTCAACGCCAAACACTATGACCACCAGCACAATCATCATCGTCATCACCACAACCATCACCATCAATACAACCATCACTACAATCACCAGCATCACCATCACTAAAATCATCATCATCATCATCATCATCACCATCATCATCATTGCATGACCTCAACGCCAAACACTATGACCACCACCAAAATCATCATCATCATCACCATCAACACATCCACCACCTCCACCACCATCACCACCATCAACATTACCATCACTAACAACCATCACAAACACTATCATCATCATCATCATCATCATCATCATCGCATGACCTCAAGGCCAAACACTATGACCACCAGCACAATCATCATCGTCATCACCATCACCACCACCACTACCACCATCAACACAACTATCACCATCACTAAAGCCATCATCATCACCATTATCATCATCATTGCATGACCACAACGACAAAAACTATGACCAACACCACAATCATCATCACCATCACCACCACCATCAACAACACCATCACAATCACCATCATCATCATCATCATCATCATCATCATCATCATCATCATCATCATCGCACGGCCTCAATGCCAAACACTATGACCACCAGTACAATCATCATCGTCATCACCATCATCATCACCACCACCACCACCACCACCACTACAACCATCACCACCACCATCAACACAACCATCACTAGCATCACCATCACTAACACCATCATCATCATCATCATCATCATCATCATCATATGCAAGACCATCATCACCATCTATTACATACTCAACCCTTGTACACTGACTATACATTTTTGTCATCAATTCTAGCATTATATATATATATATTTACTTAAAGATGCTAAGTTTCATACACTTTGATCGCCCGCTTCAATCCAGCTGTCAAGCTTCTGTCATCAGTGAGTTGTCGCCCATAAGCAACTCAATTGTATGTGTCATCACTTCATTTGGACGTTGGACACTTCCAGTACAGTGGGCACTGAAACATTGATCTGATCATGCAGTCATTTATTTCAATAAAGAGTTTATATATGTAAATTTAAAACAATTAGCTGAATCAAATGAACACATATTAAACATATTTAGTGTTAACTAACTAATATAATTCAATTTATTTAGTAATAAAAAACGGGTAAATAACTTCAACAAGAACCACCATTGCACACTTAAATTTATATAGACATAACTCTTACAGTGTAAGGTTCACCTAATAGCAACAATACATGTAAAATAGAATAAATTAACACCTTCTAAAATTTTATTTAGATTTTAAGGGACCTGCTGACACAATACAAACAATAACAAGATCAATAGTTTTCATCTATATTGTTATGCGATGAATTACGATCCGAACTTATCCGAAGACGTTGCGTTCGTTGATTGCTAAGCGCAATTGCCAAAAGGCAGTTCATTTAAGGAATGGAAGTTGAGGTGTAAATATTGGAAAGTGACCGAGATGTTCCAACTGATGTGAAAAGGGAGGCAGTCAACAACTTTTAATATCATAGTGTCAAAACTTGCCGCCTTAACAATTTCTGTATTAAGCTATGGGACAGCTGTTTCAGCTGAACTAATTCAACTGAATAAGGAGCGAATAAGAAAATAAAAAGTAAGCAACAAAGTAGTTAAACACATTTAATAACTTAAACAAAGTTCGGAACAATTGACCCATTGTTTCTTTCATACAAAAAAACTAACCTTAATTATCCACCATTGCGCCATCAATGATGTGTTTCTTATTGCGTCTCTTTAGCCAACCCCATTGGTAAGGTTTCACTTCCATTAGGATGGAGCAACACTTCTGGTACTGTTGGTGCTGAAACATTGAACCAATATTTATGTTCAAAAATGCCAACTTAAGATTTAACATAAATAAACAAACATCATTAATAAAAGATATTTTTAAGATGTAACACCGAAGTCAAATGTATGAGCGGCATTGCGCCATTTTGGGCCTTCGGTCATCTCGTCGACTGTTATTTTCATTTGACATTTCAGAAACAAACAATGCGAAAGTCCGTCGGACAGTCTGACATGTCCGGTATATTTCCATTTTGACCGACGAAACTTTTGTTTTGGTCTGTCACAATGTCCTGTGAAAAATTAGTCAGCACCGTTTAATTTTCAGAAAATTTACTTTCAGTTTCTAAATGAATGTTCAGAGTTTTTATATTATATCATGATTATTCAGCGTGTTAATCAGTGAATCACTATTTGTAAACCCCTTTTTGCACAGTCACGTTTCCTTAAAAGCCGAAAAATTTGTAAGGTTCCGATTTTAGCTCGCAATTGAATACTTTTTAATATACGGAACTTTACAGATGTTCGGAAATTACAAAATTCCTTATGTATTTTTTTTTTTCGGCAAAGTCGTTCCCGGCAATCATGTTAATTTTAAATATGATGATGAATATATCGAGCTGACACTCTTTCCGCTCTGTTTAACATTGCCAATAACAAAAACTCTTACTTTCGTTTTTGCATAACACTCTTTCCGCTTTGTTTAACATTGCCAATAACAAAAACTCTACTTTCGTTTTTGCATAACACTCTTTCCACTCTGTTTAACATTGCCAATAACAAGAACTCTACTTTCCTTTTTGCATAACACTCTTTCCACTCTGTTTAACATTGCCAATAACAAGAACTCTACTTTCGTTTTTGCATAACACTCTTTCCGCTCTGTTTAACATTGCCAATAACAAAAACTCTTACTTTCGTTTTTGCATAACACTCTTTCCGCTCTGTTTAACATTGCCAATAACAAAAACTCTACTTTCGTTTTTGCATAACACTCTTTCCGCTCTGTTTAACATTGCCAATAACAAAAACTCTTACTTTCGTTTTTGCATAACACTCTTTCCGCTCTGTTTAACATTGCCAATAACAAAAACTCTAATTTCGTTTTTGCATAACACTCTTTCCGCTTTCTTTAACATTGCCAATAACAAAAACTCTTACTTTCGTTTTTGCATAACACTCTTTCCGCTCTGTTTAACATTGCCAATAACAAGAACTCTACTTTTGTTTTTGCATAACACTCTTTCCGCTCTGTTTAACATTGCCAATAACAAAAACTCTACTTTCCTTTTTGCATAACACTCTTTCCGCTCTGTTTAATATTGCCAATAACAAGAACTCTACTTTCGTTTTTGCATAACATTTTTTGAGTTTGACTTGTTGTACAATTCGTTATATTTTATAACCATACTGTAGCTATAATTTAAGATGAATTCAAAGTTCAAAGAGTAAGATCTAGCTGCTCCATGGGTAGACAAACTGGATATGAGTTTTATTGGGAGGCAAAAGAGGAAAAAAATTATGACTAAAAATCCGAAATATTGATTTTTTTAACCTGATGTTGAGCTTTTTTTATAATATATAATAGTAGGACACATCTAACCAAGAAGATCTACACCTGTTATAATGGGGAATTACAAAACTTATTTAAATAAGAGGCTTAAAATCAAGGTTTTTGCTGATATAACTGAATACTGTTTGTAACATTGCGACAGGTAAAAATTTGTTGCGACAGGTAAACTTTCAGTGTTTACCTGTTGCAATGTCCTGTGAAGAAAAGTTTTTCTTGTTGTCTGCAGAAAGCAATTACTTAAAATCGCATGATGATATCACTTATGTTTCGAAAGATACGTGTCTACAAGTAAGACCACATTGAGAAAACGTAACATTTGATGTCACTCACATGACAGACTTAAGAAAGTACTTAATTGTAATAACTTGAAACATTGATATATCAATATTACAATAAGCAAATCATCTTAGTTGTTTTCTTAATTATAAAGGAATCTTTCTGGAATATAAATAAAGGAACATCTTGTCAGTCTTTCTTGCACCAATAATCCATAGGGTTGTTCATGACAACTTTATTTTTTTTAATTATAAATTCAGTCAAAATAAGTCGGGACGAAATGCGTGTTTTCTATGGAAACAAGAGTAAACAAGAGATGTTTGTCAAATATAATGCCCTCCCTGAGCGCCATGTTGTCAGGATTATTTGGACAATTGAATCAAATATGCATGGACCTTCAAGTGAATCACACAGAAAAGCTTTTTGCGTTCAAGGTCACTGTGACCTTGACCCTATGACCCCTTAAATTAAAAGGGGTCATCTACAGGTCAGGCCCAACCCCCTAGTCATGTTTGATGATCATAGATCTAGGCTTTGTTGATCTAGGCACTGTGAGAAGCTTTGCTAAGTTTTTTGTGTTAAAGATCAGTGTGACCTTGACCTTTGACCCGAAGAAACCCAACATCACCAGGGGTCATCTACTGGTCAGGCCCTACCTTCCTGTCAAGTTTGATGACCATAGGATGGTCCAGGAATTGTCAAGTTTGCCTTCAAGGTCACTGTGACCTTGACATTTGACTTGATGAGCCCAAAATCAGTAGGGGTCATCTACTGGTCAGACCCAACCTACAAGTCAAGTTTTAGGGCCATGGGTGAAGGAAATGTTGAGTTATCACGCGGACAACCTTTTATCATTTAATAGCAATGTGACCTTGTCCTTTGGCCCGATCCCCTAAAATCAATAGGGGTCATCTACTTGTCAGGCCGAACCTCCAAGTCAAGTTTGAGGGCCATGGATAAAGGCATTGTCAAGTTATCACTCGGACAACTTTTCATCATTCAAGGTCAATGTGACCTTGACCTTTAGCCTGATGAACCCCAAAATCAATAGGGACATCTACTGGTCAGGTCAGCGCGATGTGGCTCATATATTAGTACAAATTGTATTATTTTTTATATTTTTTCACACCCTTTTCTACCTTTAATTAAACTGTTAACCAAATTCTAAATATAACCATTAATCTCATTAAAAGGAATGTCTGCAACAATTTGCAGTATGATATGAGCCGCATCGCGCGATTATGAGCCTTCGGGCATTATTATCAAGAGCTGTCACAGAGACAGCGCGCTCGATTTTTCCGCCACTTTCGGTGTATGGATTGAAAAGTTTTGGCGAAACCTGCATGAATCACTGTAAGATTAGATTTCAATGCAATACATGATGTGCTGAGATATTAACATAAATTGAATTGGAAAAAATTTAAGATGGTACGCAAACTTTAACATAAATTTAAGTCGAAAAAGGGGCATAATTCTGTCAAAATGCTTGATAGAGTTACCTCCTCCTGTGTACAAGTTAGGGGCATGATGGTGAACAAGTGTGCAAAGTTTTAAAGCCATATGTCAATGGGCTTTGAAAATAATTGAGGTGGTACGCAAACTTTAACATAAATTCTAAGTAGAAAAAGGGGCATTATTTTGTCAAAATTCTTGATAGAGTTACCTCCTCCTGTGTAAAGGTTTGGGGCATGATGGTGAACAAGGGTTTAAAGTTTTAAAACCAGAGGTCAATAGACTTTGAAAATATTTAAGGTGGTACGCAAACTTTAACATAAATTCTATGTAGAAAAAGGAGCATAATTTTGTCAAAATGCTTGATAGAGTTACCTCCTCCTGTGTACAGGTTGGGTGCATGATGGTGACTAAGTGTGTAAAGTTTCAAAGCCATATGTCTATGGACTTTGAAAATATTTGAGGTGGTACGCAAACATAGATGGTTACGTGGACGCCGACGCTCGGGTGAGTAGTATAGCTCTCCATATTCTTCGAAAAGTCAAGCTAAAAATGAAATAATCATGAATAAAAAGTGCCATATATTGTGATTTTTTCTATGTAAATCAATTTCTTCCAAACTTCCTTCTTTAAAAGATTTGTCACTGATGCATCAATGGAGGAATTATGACCATTGGTTTTCTCATGTTTCCATAGCAACCATGGATTTCATCCCGACATACTTTGACTGCATTAATAGTTTGTGTTTAAAACGGCAAAATGTTTTAAAATGTAAACATGATTCAGCATTTTGATCTGAATTTATGTTTCTGAAAGATTCTGTGTTAAGAAAATCCTTTAAATTATAAGCTAGTAGTAATATTGATACGTTAATTTTGCACCTCATTTGAATAATGTGCTTTAGTTACGACGTCATGTGATCACAATGACATACAATCAATGCAAATACAAAACATCATCTGACATCAACATATATCCCGGAACAACCTGTTTTCGATCGCCTAAGGATTATTTAGATTTCAATCATAAATAAGTGATAATAAAAGATAAATGTTTGTGTACACGTACCATTAAAACCAATCATTCACCTTTGAAAAAACAAAAAAATAAAATCTGTTTCAATCATCTGTTGTTTACATTTTGCATCCAAAATGGCGGCTGTAACATGTATTTGACCTAAATACAACCTATTTCCGACCATGACCTTTAACTATACTTCACAACAAAAGTATGTGCACAGTCATTTTCATATTAATTTGTTATACTTGTTTTAACTGTGTAAAGTATTTTTTTTTTTAAAGTAATAAAATGTTTAAATATTTGTCATACAGTCACTACTAGCTACTTATCGCCACAAGAAGGGCAAAAGAATGCATCATCCCTTTCAATAGCTTTCATATGGGAACAAAATGATAATTTCACCCATCATGAACCCTGGTATCACTGGTCCAACTCCGAATGAGCCTCATATGACCTGCCTAGGCTGCAATATGTATAATTTTATGATAAATGAGAGCCCAAGCATAATTCAATACAGTTGTAAACATGTAGATAAATTTCATTAATTTTAGAATAATCAATATACCCTATTTTGATGCGCTCTTTATGTTGTACACTATACTTAGAAAGTGATAGCGCATAGGTTTTAGGCTCTGGTAGATGTGAAAAACTGGCAGACAAAAACAACATAAAATTAAAGAAGTATCTTACACCTGAAATTTGGCATTAATTAAAAATGACTAATTTGTGGTGTTTCAAGTTAAACAAGGTTTTTTTTAAACACTAACATTCCCATTCTTTTTCAAATGAAGTTTTCTGACGGTTCTCCTGTTATGGGTATCAATTGGAGCACCACATTGACCGGAAGTAACACAAAATAGAACTTGAAGTGTTTTACCTATCTTCAGGGGGCGGTCGAAAATAGGTTGTTGTCGAAAATAGGTTGTATTGGGATAAAACATTTACACATTAAACTCACCAATATGTGGTACTGAAAACTCCAGTCTGACTTTCACACTCTTCAGATTGTTAGTAAACCAGTAGAGCTGTAAAAGGCAAGTTAAAAGAATGGTTAGTGTACAGAATAAGAAAAGTGAGAGGAAATAGATTTTCAAACTATATCCCCAACGTACGAATTACCAATGGTTTCCAATTACCAGTGTAATCCGAAAAATCCGAATATATCTAGTTCATGAAGAGCACTTCCGGTATCCTTTGTTTACAATATATCTTGGTATATGTCAATATGACACTTTCAATAAATATGTAGTTCCTAAGGGTAAAAAAACACTTATTATTATTAAAATTCATTGGAAACATAATTTTTGAACCTTTTCTTATCATATGTGTTACAATCAATGAATAAATTTTGAAGGATTCACAAATGAATATTGACAGTCAGCATCCATCTTGTTGATAACGTTTCCCTCCGCGGATTTTCGCTATCGTGGACAACACAATGATTTTATTGACTGTCCGCGTTCCTCGAAGTTTGAACTTTTTTTAATTTAAGGCCCTCGGAGGGTAATCAGTCGACCGAAGGATAACGAACGCAGCGTTCCTCGGAGGAGTTAACTCCGCGAAACTCTGCGGACACTTGATAAGAATCTACCAAAAAGTTATTTTATTTTTATTAAAATTATCAACCGATTACGACGGCTCCATTAAATTGCTATTATTCTTTTTCCTCTGCCAGTTTTACATGAAGTTAGCTTAATACCACAAGAATGCAGTTGTTTTTCACAAGTTGCGCATGCATCTTATAAACGTGTTTGTGCTAATGATTGAATGAATACATTGATAAACACATTTCATCCGAGGTTAGGTTACACATTTTCAGAAAATCAGGAGGTCAAACACGCGTTCAAAGTTCACAGCGCATGGTTTTGAAGGCCTTCTTGCCTCTTTTTCTGTGGAAAATTCCATTAAATGTCATAGCTATTTTTAACCACCAATAATAAATAGTATATTCTACATTGTATTGATCACGCACTTGATGTCAGAGGTCATGGTTC